>NW_028185273.1:65817-142802 GCF_003343005.1 Rhea americana
GGAGTGACCTCGTTTTATTTCAGTTTGAATAAAGAAGAAAGAATGTAAAAAGATACTGGATCTCTGCCACTACAATGAAAAACATCTGTTAAAGCCTTTGCAAGCATAAATTTATCTTACCATGGGCATGGCTATTAATTAACATTTCAGATTCTTTTTCCTAGTCATTTTTTAAAGCTGTATTCCAGTTTTGAAATCTGAAAAATGAAAGGTAGAATCCTGTTGCTCTTTGGTGCTGCTGTAAAGCAGAGATGACCAAATTGTATTCCAGGCAGAGTCTGCTGGTGGTCAAGTGAGCTGGATGAGCACACAGTGCTGGCTTCTTCACTCTATTTCCAACKGTTAAATTACATTATATATTTTCCTACTGCTGTTTATCCATGTAAGCAGCTAAACAAAGTACTCTGGAGATATTACGGAGTCCCATATCAGAGCAATGTGAAAGACAGACAGTCTGAGGCAAATCTCTTCTAAAACTACTAATGAGTATTTCAACAAATGTACCATATCTAAGGAATGCAGCATCTTCAGAGCTGCAAGGATGCCAAATCACTACGACCAAGATTAGTTTTGGCATTCTGGGTATAAATGCATATTGTAGTCTTGCTGGAATATTGATCTGTTTGGGGAATTCTGGTGGAGTCAGGACTTGCCCTTGTCTGAGTCATAACAGTGGAATGGAAGAGGCAGAAACGGCTAGATCTGGAAAGGATGACAGCCTTTCCTCTGCTCCTGGGAGGGCAGGTTCCTGTGGCAGGAGGCCCAAGGAGTCTTGCCAGGCGAGCCTCCTTGCTGTCTACCCTCAACAGATTTTCAATGAGGAACCAGGAAAAAATTCTTTCCTGTAAGGATTCACATAACACGGATTTCTTAAATATGGAACTTCTATATAGTTGCACTAATGGAACTCACTGTGGTTTACTTTAGAGGACTCCTGCAGACTTAGCAAGTAAAGTGAGCAGTGGTGAATGAGTYCTCTGTACATTTCTTTCAAGCTAAAAATGTATCTTCTACAGAAAATTATGGCCCTGTTTCTTTAATTCTCCAAACCCATATCTAATCTAAAGGCATAAATCACTTTCCAAGATACAGTACATTCAATGGGTGTGTTATGCTGCCTCAAGTATTTAGCTAATGAATCTGGTCATGGACTTACTTAACAATGTTTGATAGAAATTGTAAATGATGCCTATTTTTATTGGAGTGAAGTAACATTTAAGCATAGGTAATATAGATGATAAACTTGCAACACTAGCAAACTGAAAAACACATGGGAGGAGTATGTGTGCCAATTCAAATACAGCTTTATTAAATGCACCTGATTTTAAGCTACTTTTTAGTATCTCATTTAGCAGTTTAATGAGAACCAGTTATAACATAGTTTTTTCTGGGTTCAGAATTCAGCAAGCTAAACAGCTGACAGGCATATTGATTTAGACAGGCAGTATCAGAAAAATACAATGAAGGCCTTTACTGTAAGTAAATACAGGACATCTATGCAACCTTCTAAATCAACCCATCATTTACACAATCTGCTGAAAACATCTGAAGCAGAAGCTATCAGTGTTTTCTTGAGACCTTTTAATGCAAAGACTATCTCATGAATTAAAGAGCTCAAGCTGTTGACTATAAGGACCCTGGTATTACCCTGCTAAAGAATGGTACCTAGCAGTGTCCATTCTTGCATTAACATCTGCAGCTATTGAAATGGCCACTTGCTCCTGAAGGCAGCGATCTATTATGGACACGATGCAGTGTCCCCTTTCAGCTGCTGTTTTGCTGAAGAGCCAGGTGCAAAAGATGTGCTCAAAAAGAGACTATAGAAGAGGGTAATGGTCACATCGATTACAAACTGATAATTGCTCACTCAGTATTTCCGCGGCATTCAGCTACTAGCTGTTTCAGTAATTATTTTCCTGTTCTTTATTTCTATTAATATTGGGGACTGTTTCCCTCCTTTACAGCTCTAACCCTCTATTGAAATCCTGAAAGTGTAACATATAGCATTAGCTTTAGTGTGCATGATTAATGTAATCACAATCTTAGCTCTGCAAGAAGTCTGTCCGATAGTTTACATTAGCTGTTAGATGACCTAAATTTTTCTCTTCTCTTCTCTCCCTCATGCAGATGGTAAAAAAAACAGTTAGGTGCTTTACTCTTTTATTATTGTTATCATTACAACTTTGCTAAGTCTGGAATGAGAAAAAAATTGACTGCAGGCCATTAACAACGTTGTCAGTAACCTTATAGTTTTGAGTTCTGCTTTCAGATGTACAAGGATGATGAGGGTCACAAAGCACCATACATCTTGTTAAATTAGCTACTGCATCTGTATCTCCTGATTTATACATATACAGTTTACAATACAGCAATTCAGAAAGATATTCACAAAAGGCTGCAAACATCTTCTTTTCTTGTTAATTGCAATTCTTCATCTATTTTGTTCAGCTGATACGTTATGGAGATTTACACCCTTTGTGTATGAAGTAATCTAATGATTACTTTTTAAAGATAGGCAATGTACAATCACTGAATTTCAGTATGTATCATGCCTTTATTCATGTAAGAAATTTTGGCTTAAATGAGTATTTCRAGAACAAACCTGAGTTTACTATATTTTATCTAGCCTTCAAAAATGCAGATTCTGCTTTTTTTAAAAAAACATGCAGAATTAAATTTCATGGCTGAGGATATACAAGTTAGTAAAACAAACTATAAGGAACAAAACCTACAATTCCCCTTTCTGCAAGCAGGGAAAAAAAAAAAAAAAAAAAGTGAACTATCTGAAGAGGCCAATTATGGCAGCTGAGATCAATATAGCATTAAAAATCAGTTGGGGCAAAATGCCAGATGATGACAGATTATCATATGAATTAGAACTTTGCTAGAAGGAGCAATTATCACAGCACCTGTTAGAAGCTTTCTGTTGTTATTTCAGAGAAAATCTCCCCTTATCAATGAACAAAAACCTCGATAATATTGACTGAAAAAAAGCCAACTCAGGCAGATTCCCTACTGTGTAAAGAAGCCGCAGAGCGGCGTAGCACATAAACTGCCCACCGAGACGTGGCACATTGCAGGTGGTCACCAATGCGATGAAACTGATCACATTATTTTTAGCAGGTTTTCCAGAATATGAAACTCCTCATAGCTATGCGCAAAGTTGGTGATGCTCCTGAGCCCAGAGCAATTTTCTTGATAGCTGCAAGAAGGCTGTGTCTGGCAATATTTATATATTACCATGGAAAGATTTGTGATRAGGATTAGATTCAGCCAGTGAATTAAAATACTRTGCAAATCCCCAATAACACCTGGAATCAAGAATGATTCCCTCCCATATAGACGAATTAGAARTRAAAGGCAAGRTTTTCTGATGTTCTTGTTTGTGCTATCGCAACTTGAAATGACTAAATTCAGGAAATAACYGGCATACACACACGCCTCCCTCTCCGCAAATGCATGCTCACTGTTTTGTCCTAGCCTCGGAAACCCGAAGGCTATCCTGCACTGGTGATCTGGGGCAGGCTAATCTGTCTAATCCTATGTTTCAGCGTCATTCAACCATGAACAAAATTTATTGTGTGAATCATTTGTCATTTTGATGAGTGTTATTAAATTTACTCTGACCTTCTCAGACTAAAGCCTAAGTCTACCCAAAACAAAATAAAAGCGGCTCCCTTTTCCACACCACACRCTCTCAGATACCTGCCACATGTCCCAGTGAGTACCTCCGCACCTCCCCAGGAGCGCTGGCTCTCTCTGTCCCTCTCTTTGCTGTCGGCTGATGGGTTTTGCTTGCTTGTCCCAACTCGAAGGGCTTGTGCAGAGAGGGGTGAGCCTGCTTTGCGACGGCGGCTCCCATGCCTGCCAGCAATCGGTATTTGTTCCTTTTCATTTCAACCTGATGCCGCGCAGAAATCCTGAGCTTCATTTCCCTGTGAGGAGAAGACTACATGGGCATACATAGAAAATTATGTTACTTTTTCTTGAGGTTGTTACACCAGAACAGAGGATAGGGGGCATAATGGTTAGCTTGATGCCGTGGTGCTGCTGCCTGCTACAAGGAGCCGGGCTGCATGGCACTACCAGCACCTGGCCGCTGCACCGCGTGAATGCCCAAACTGGAAMGGCCAGGTCTCATCCATCCCAGAGAGCACTTTAAAAGTACAGYTGCCTTCCCAGGTTCTGGACTGTCCTCTCCCCATGTGTGGCTGAAATATAAACTATAATCACACCCAGACAACATAGGGGACTACTTTCAGTAAATATTGTGTATGACAACACGTGGGAGCACAGAGAGACTGGGGAAGAGAAGGGGTTTAAACCACTAGGCCTAGTTACAGTGAGAGTATGTTATATTGTTCTGTTTTTTCCTGAACTTTCAACCTCATCCTGCCTCTAGCTATATTCAAAATGACAGCCATCAAAAATGAGGGGAAGGGGAATACTTTCTATTCCTTTCTTTTTGTAAATACGTGAATTTGCAAATATGTTTAAGTTGACCATACTCTTTCCTGCTGCTTGGTGCTTTCATACTGCTGAGTGACTCCATCTTCCTGACCAATATGATGATCTACATGAGTAAAAGAAAGGTTGTTTCAAAGTAAGGTGCTTTATTGTAGGACAGATGCCAAGAGAAAGCAAGAAAGCACTTAGATTATTTTTATGGACCGTGGTTTTACTGATGCTTTCGACTTTGAGCTTACACATGTGGTATTATAAGCTAAGTCATCCAATTGTATGTACTCATCATATTTCCAAAAAAGAAAACATTTTAAGGAGTAGAACCTCTTTATGTTACTGGAGAAGGCTATCCATTTTCCAGTTCACTTCTTGCTGATTTGTGGATATTAAAAATGAAAAGCCAAAATGGTTCTCAAATTTGTCAGTGAGATCCACATCAATGCATATCTGTCAGTGCTGCCCATTTAGCCTGGGCTTCCTCCAGGTGACCTGCCAGTAGGTCAGAGCCACTTTGACAGCTCTACAATGGGCAGAAGGTGTGGTGACAGGCAGTGCAAAAGTGCCCAACTCATCAACAAGATCTCCAAATCTCCAGTGGGGCTTGAAACCCAGAGCTGTATAAGAGCAGGAGGGCTGTCTAATATAGATAAASCACTCTTGCATGAAATCATGGGATACCTGAAGACCCTGGGTATACATACATTTATGCATCCCATTTACGGATTGCCTGGCTATGCAGAAAGCACTGAAATCACTTTGCAGCAGGATATCAGACTTATCCATTATATTGCTATGACTGAGAGTTGTTAAGTGGCAATCTCTTAATACTCTTCTAACAAATTCTGTAACAAAAGATTTCTAATTTAATTTTTCTCCATTTGGGATTTTCTCCTGGTAAGTATGTATCTACAGCACTACATATTTTAAATGGAATAAAATTAACTTTATTGATTTTTACATGTTCAAGCACTTTCTTTTTCAAAGCACTTCATAACTCTGCAAGGAACACAACAAAAAAGATAGTCATTTTTGATTTATACTATGCAAGAGCATAGTTAACTACAGCTTATAGAAAAGCTATTCTAGAGGAAGGTTTGGAAATGATGAGTACATGCCTTCTAATTTGGAACCTAGACCACACTTTTGCCTTCTGCTTTTCTGTAGTTAAATACACAATCAGTATTTTAGATATTACACAGGTTAAATTTCCTGCTTTACCACAGACCCACATTAACCACCAAATTTCCCGTGCACTGGTTTCTCAAATGATATTCAACATTGGTGGTAGTCATTTCAAATTTCTGAACTTAAAAATGGTAGGTAGTTGTGAATTCATCAAATTCTGAAACTATGACACTGAGAGTTAATAGAAAAGGGACTAGAAAGACTTGGCGTATTCAGGAGACTTAGAACTGAATGTTGACGTAACTGCTCTCACATTTGGGTTTAAAAATCTACAGTATTTTTTCTAGATACCATTATTGTTCCATGGATTCACTGTGAAATACCTAGTGACTTCAGAGGGAACACTGGAAAAAGGAATTTTTGTTATTTTCTGGATGCTCAGCAGCTAACTTTAGCTACCAGCTACTTGTTGAAACTGAGATTTTGTCTTGGTTAAGGAGATGGAACATAAGGTACATAAAATGCAGCAGGGGATACGATGCCATTGCAGTTGATGCATCTCATGAAGGCAGAGCTGAAGGTACAGAGTATGACGACTTAAGTTCTCATCGTGACCAAGGGGGGAAAGTCCTGCTCGCCCTTCTCAAACTTCCCTCCTTGCCCACTCTTGGCTGCATTTTCCCATGCTTTCTTTTGTCACTGGTTTCCRTGAGCCAGTTCAGCCCCCTAAGCCAATAAGAAAATCAGCAAAAAATGAACAGTTCTATTTTAGTGAGTTAAATCTCTCAGCTAATGGTCCCTGCGAAAAGGGGACACACATGAGAGGAAGGCAGGAGACAAGAAAGTGAAAGACAGACAGGCGCAGAAGGTGGCAGGGATGAGCGGAGAAAGGGGACCAGCAGGAGGGAGGGTCCACTCGGCGTGTGAAACTGCAGCCGGTGTGTGCCGGCAGCAGCAAAGCGCAACAGCGCAGTGCTCTGCCCACGTTAACTGACCTGAAAAAGGCGCCTCTTAGAAAACCTGCAACTGTGTTGGGAATATTTATACTTTAATAATAACAGGTCTTTTGTCAAAAAGYAGAGTTATTTGGATTTGTGACAGAGAAAAAAGGAAATTTTGATTAGTCCTGCTGACAGGATGTGGGTGTTTATTTGAGTGAGGGAAATTTCTGTTTTTAAAGAATTGTATGATACTCTTCTTGCTACGCTACAGATTAAGACAGTCATTTCTAACTCTTTTTGAAACTACCACATTCTCCTTTTCACCTTCTGACTTAAAGATGGTCCCCCTGGAAGGGGAAAAACTTGTGAACTGCATGATGTATGTGCATACGGAAAAGTATAAATGTCCAGCTGACACTCCACAAGTGTGATGCAGATGTTTCAAATCATATATATGTCTCATGAATGTGTACTGAATAAGCAGCAACCAGAGTGTGAAGTCCTGGATAGAGGGATTATACTGACATCSTTATGGTCTAGTCACTATATCTTAAAATATATATATATTATTTCAATCACTTTTAAAAATGCTTTACTTGTTTTCTTATACCATTAGTTATACACAAAGTGATTGTGTGGTGTTTCTTTCCAAGTCCTAATTTTTAGCTATTAACAAGATTTATATGCAGAGGTAAAATACCACAGGATCTCCTAAGGGTTCAATTTGAGGGTTTCAGGTTAAACAGGCTTAGGATCTTTTTTTTTCCATAGACCTGGTAGGCGAAAACTACGATGAGTTATCGCCATAATCYGTACAGAAGACTTGCTGCATTTTCCTACAGTGATACTTGGATAACAGTAGACTAGTGCTAAACCACTTTCAGTCCTGCCGTTTACCTACTGTCCACAATGCAGAGGTAGGAACTTATAATGGAGCTAGAGTTAATCTCAGGTCCTGATAGCAGCAGAGAGCTGCTGGCAGCAACTAAATAGGAGAAGTCCTGGTGTCTCACTGCTGTGGTAAGTACCCTTCCCCTCTCACCAGCAACTTTAAGCATATTTGGTATTCTGCAGTCAAACCTCCAGCTGCAATGCAGATGTAGCTATAGATGGGCCTGTTTAGTGTCCTGCTTCCCCTGTCCTGGTAATATTTTCTGTGGGTAGTTTGCACGGGAGTGGGATCCTAACCAACCAATCATCCTCGGCATTTCTCTAGATGCCTCTGAGCTCACGCACTGCTGGGAAACCTGGAGACACTTCAGAGCCTTTGGAGCATCKCAGCCCTAACATGGGGTGAGGAGTAAGTGCAGAGACAGCTGGGAGGAGGCTCCCACTGCTCTCTGTGCGGTGCAGCAGAAAGGGTGCCCATTCCCCAGCGTGCGCCTACCCTGYTTAGCTGAAGAAAACCTACAGACAGAAGGACTGAAGAAGCTGGATAGCTGTTACTGGCATCRTGGTAGCTAGCTGATTCAGTGAAGGGAGGAACAAGATATATTTACTTGAACTCAGAGTGGCAAAACCCTATTATTGGACTGTAACATCAGCTGTGTCATCAATATATGAAAAACCACAGCTGACACTCAGCTCTCTGGGGTTAGAGCCAAGAGAAGCTCCTACAACAATGCTGCATGGGGATTGAGTTGTAGTGAGGTAGGTCTCCAGGGCTGTAAGTCTTGTGCATTAGGGTAAGCATAACTAAGTCCCTGAACTCAACTTTAGAAATCTATATATTGCAGATTGAGTACTTGCCAAGGTACAAAAATTCAGTGCCAAGAAAGTGTTAAACTACAGATAAGTCCTTTGCAGACCTCTGTGACTCCAGGCCTCATTTGGAAGCATGGMGGCCTTGAGTGCTTTGTTCAAGTACTTGTCCATTAGATAAACRACCAGAAGGAGGGGAAGCTAGCATTTGCGAGAATATGGCTGCCATACTTTTCTGGGACATAGGATTCACATGCTCCTTTGTGGGTTTTAGATTAGTGGGAATGCCCAAATGTTTCCTTTCATGGGAAAGATTTTCTGACAAAATTGTTGCTGACCCATCCATGTGCAGGTATGAACAGTCTGACTGAATATCACTGTGATGTATAGAATAGCTGATGACTCTTCTGTGTGCACTGATCTTTAAATGAGCAGCAAAGGCCTGGGAAGAGTAAAATAATTCCTCCAAGTCATACACTTAATCTCACTTTGAAATTAAATGAGAAGCCCAAATGAATATGCTGACTAATGTTTATGAGCAATCTGCCTAGGATAGATGACCAACTGGTCTAAGCTGGTCTTGATTTAACTATATGACAGAGCAAAAACTACTATTTTTGGAGTACTTAAAAATGGAAGGATCCAATATTTCCCAGAGATTTTCTTTACTTTTTTTCCTGCACATACGCCTTTACTAATTAAGAACGTCCAACTTTATAAGTGGAGCGATAYCAAAAAAGTACCAATAACATTTTTAAAGCTCTCTAAAACATTTTAATACCTTATTTCATGTGGCATATACAGAGTTATGATGGTTTGTAAGGTATAAAGTTTTTTATTAGTGCTCCATTGGGAAGACAGCATAACTCAGTCATTGCTTTGCTACTCTCATTTAACGCACATCACCACAGCATTTGACTAGCACACTTATCATAAATTGAAGTCAGTAAAATTTTTGACTCAGCAGCCCATTACACATATATACACTTACAAAAAGAGAGAGCTAACTTCAGACTAATTTAGGGAATTAGTGGTCAGTTATAAGATAGAGCATAAACACACTAACTTTTCTTTAAATTATGTTATATTACTTCCCAAAGTATCTAGATTTCACAGTGTTTTCGCTAGAGCATGTACAATATAAAAGTTATAAAATCAAGTCACTTGTGCTTTAACACAAGTGCATCCTGAATAGTACAACTGATATGTAAGGTACAAAATTCATTTTCTTCCTCTCCCTTCACTACCTTCCTCCCTTCCCCCAGAGTTTGGAGAGTTTCACTGCAAATAAGCAAAGCAGGACTAATAAGTTTCCCCTTACAAATGCCTCTATTTCTTTACACACTTACCATCAGCTGACAAACCCAGAGGTGGAGATAGTTCAGTCARTCTGTCCCCAACCTGAACTACGTGACACCATGAATAGTGTAGTCACTTCTGAGGTTGTCATTGCTCTGAATTTCCTTCTTATACAGGAGACTAAATCCACAGTGAGAAATGGGGTGACCAACAAGGTAGCCCAAATACTACATATATTCATCCAAAAGAGAAAAGAGGCTGATCATTCTCTTTTATTCTGCAYGTCATCAACAGAGCATCAGGAGATTAATACTATTTTCAGATAAGAATGTCCTTAGAATTACAAAAGTCTTAATTAAAAAAAAACTCCTCCATTTTATCATGGAACAAACACTGATGACTCTAGTATAGAATAGTTTTTTCTTATGATGTAAAATCCTGGTATTCCATAGTAAACTTGAAGCTTGRTGTTCTTTTTGGTGGCATCAGCAGAACATAAATAAAAACTGGAAAAAAACAACAAAAGAAAAAATGGTTAAAAGGAGCCAATTAAAACCCCATATATACAGGAGTTCATGAAACAAGGATTTTATTTTAGGTCTTCAGACTTTCAAGGAGTAAGATTCTGTTTTGTGCTATTAAGATGCTAAAGAATTATTTAAAGTGTTCTATTATTCTAAGTCTGTATCGTTTATATTTATAGAAGRCACACTTCTCAATGCTCGGTGTGGCCCAGAAATAGATTTTCTTGCCTGTGAAAATTTGCTGAGACTACATTAGAACAATCAAAAGATCTGGAAATGTTTTTACGGAAATGTGAGAAATGTCTGCTGGTTACATCATTTATCTGAAAACCAGAACACTAGATTAAAAATTGCTTTGCTGGCCAGCTTAAAARGGGGATATGAACAATATATTGGAGAAATATGATAACCACTGGGGCTATAAAATCAGTCTTGCTTTTGCTCAATGTTTAATTATTTATAGAAAATAGAAGAGTTCCAATAAGAGACTAAAAACTTGACAACAGAGAATAAGAATGCCTTGCCATCTTTTTGAAAACCTATCTACAACTGGCTAAAGTACATATCTCTGAAAATTTCATGAATTGCTAAAATTTCTCCAACCTCATGCAGCTGGGTGGAGTGTGCTCTTTCCCATGGCTGAAGGAGAGGCACAGGTCTTCTCTGGAGTTACGAGACTTGAAAAAGGACTGTGTATCAGCTTTTGGTCATAAAATAGGAGGAGAAGGAAGAAACAACTTAACTGAGGTGCAGAGCACTGAAGATTTTGAGAGAAGCAGGAACAGACATGCAAACCGAGCCTGTGAATAAATGAGGTCTGTAGGAGTCAAAGGAGACTAGGACGGGTTAGAAGTAGAGGAAGAAAATTTTTAAAAGAGGAAAGTCATAAGCATTCCACCAYTTTCTAGGAAATAAATAACCATCAGAATTTAAGTCTATTCTTTGTCTTTTAGTAGCAAGTCTGCACAAGGCATGATATCTTACTGCTCTTCATTTCTCCTAAGAAGTTAGGAATCCTAATCCTATGAACCTCTTTTGGGGAATGTCAGTGTGTCATCAGTTTTTCAGTTTCCTTTTTCTTTAAAAAGTGGACAAAAAATGCAAGCAGGCATTATTAAAAGTGTTGAAACCACATAAATTCTCAGATCAATGGCTCAATCAGAATGATGTTAATCTGTGAAACCTGAATTCCGCATTCTCTTGTGTATCCACAGCTAGTCTTAAACTTGTATGTGACCTATGCCTTATTAAATGACACTTTAATTTAAGGATTTCTAAGTGCTTTGAATACTTGATCATTGAATCTAAGTGTTCTTTCAACTGCTTTTAACTTCCTTTTTAAAAAAACATCAAAGTACAAAATATATTTCAAAGAACCAGTTCTTCATCATCAGTTAATAACCCAGTTCTGCTGCACATACACAGGCAAAATCCTCATGGAAGCCAAAGTCTGAGTTCAGAGAGTTCCTTTTCACTGARCTCCTTTAAATAAGTTTAGAATTACTCTCTTAGAGAGTATATGGCTCAGATTAAATTGCTACTGCAACTAAATTTGAGGAGCTACTGCCAGGGTACTGTGGGATCTATGTCTGGGTAGGTCCATTAAAGCCATATGGTCTAGGAAGCTGAAGGAAGCCAAGATAGATCTGGGAGAAAACTCGAGGTAAGGAAGGAAATTTGGGTGCTACTGCACTGATTTAGATTCTATGCAAAAATGGCCCTAGACTYAGATTTCTAGAAAACTTCACATTTTGTAGATCCTATATATTCTGTGTTGGGCAGAAACCCTATGGAAATGCTCACTGACAGATTATCCAGCAAGACAACCATTCCCCCCCATTGCACAGAGCAATATAGGACCTCCTCCTCTAGCCAGCCTGTGGGCCACAGGTTGTCATCCTTTTAACTAAGGGTGCAAAGGTGGCCCTTAAACGGCTCTACCTTTGCCCTGTAAAGGCCCGGGTGGAGGACGCAGTTTCATCTTTCCTTCAAGGCAGTAACTTCTAGGGTATATTTTTTACCCCCTGCAGGTCTTTGCTAGACAACTCCGTGGATTTCAAGTGTATTTCACTCAGTAAGCTGTACTGATTTCACACCATAGTACGAAAGCCATGCTTAAAATATGAGGACCAATATTTACTTCTACTGTAGACAATGTTCTCTGACAGTTTATACAGAACTATATAAAAATCAATTCAAGTAACAGATGAACAAAAGCAGTGTTATATAACCATTAAAATAACATTATAGTCTTTGTTAATGTTTTCATACCTCGATGAAGTCTAAAATCCTCTGATAGTAAGTTTTCATATGATCACATTTATTTTGTGGAAAACAGTGAGAGCAGGGTGAATTCAAATGTCATTATTCATATATCTAATATACATTATCATATATAATACGTATCAGTACATGTATTTTTAAAAACCTGTGTCCATTGTATAACTATTCCCAAGTGACTGTATTTGAAAGCATTTGTTTTCATAAGGACCAGCTCTCAGCTCAGTTACTTCTTCAGCACTTGAGATGTAGGACTACTTTGGGAAGGCAGGATAAACACTTTCAGTCAGAAGTATTAGCCAGAGTTTAATGGTAAATTTTCTTTGGTGTTGGTAGCATCAAATGCTCTAAAGAAGATATCACCGAGGAAGCATTTCCATCATAGCGACTGTATCAGTTGTGAATTTGTATGACAGGTACTTCCAAAGTCTTACAGTTATTTTTGTGATATGCTTGTCTTTCTGGCTTGTGCTTTTTTGGTTTGCTTGAACTGATTGAGGCAATGCTTTTGCTGAAATTAACTGTGATCTGAGACTTGTGCTGCACAGTATAGACCTGCTTTGCTTTTTCCCTTTGTGAAAACATGCATCTCCTATTTCACCTCATTGGCAGCTTCCTGAGCTTGAGCACTTGTCTTTTCAGGCATATAAATAGCTGTCCTTGCCTTATTAATGCAGTGACATGAGTATCCCTGAGGAACAAGGAAAAGCTTAAATATTGAAATGGCTCTTCCTTGGGGCTGAAGGTGCTTGTGCCATTCATTTATTTGTTGGCGTTGTGTGCATGTGCTGCAAAGGAGATTTAATAAAGACTGCAAGCTGCAGAGTGTATATGAATCTATGTATTCATATACAGTGAAATATTTCTATACTCTTAGTGTGAGCTTAGTGTTGAATCAGAGGTTAGAGATGATCTATTATTCACTGGTGGGAAAACACATATTTCTGCTTAAGAAAACAGCTTTTAGTATGCTTGTAGCAGGTTATCCACAGAAACTTTGCCTTTGCTGTCATCTTAGTTCACATTCCTGGTAACAAAAGAGAAGGAAAAAATGTAAGTATTTTTACAGTGTCAATTTAAGTCTACTAAGCGGCTAAAGTGGATAGTCTGAGAATTACCATATTCCCAAGTATTTTTCCATTTAATGATATTTCCGTGGAGAAGCAAAGATCTTGTCTTGCTTTAGATATTTTAGTTATTTCATAAGCAGAAAATAGCTCTGAATGTTCAGACCAGCTACTGAATTGTAAGTGTTCATTATTTTCTAATACAAGACGAAAATTATCAGGACACCTATAATATTATATAGGATACACTATCGTATATTGACACATTTGTACATGAGATTCAGTTTCTCTCCTCATGTTTACTTTTGTATTTAATTTTTTCCCCAGCCCTAGGAGAATTGTCTTGTCCCTGAATCTGCTATTTTATCTGGTGTCTCATTGTCTAGAGAAATAATTCGCTTCTCTGGGCTTTGCACCAACATATTCTCCTCCCTACAATACGTAATCTCTAGACAGACCACAGGATAAGGAGGAATTAAGTGAGGAATTGAGCAAAAATGGACAGTAACTTATTCTCCTATGAGAAGGAAGCTCAATCTGCTATCGAAATGCTGCCTTATGTTGAAAACTGTAATGGGTGTCCCTCTCACTTGCAAGTAAGGAAAAATTGTGGAGGAAGGGTAGAAATACCACACTCCTTTTTCAAAAAGCATATCAAAGATATAAAAAAAATTCTTTTTCATTGTAAACATCTAAGCAAAGCTGTTCATCAGCTGAACACAACAGCTGATAGAAACTGAGTAAGATTTAATTTACTGCAGCAAATGCTTATAGCTAAGCAAGCAAGTCTAAAGTTGGACTTAAATGTTTTACTGCTCATATCTTCGCTGAAAATATGTGTCTATCATCTTTCCTGAAAGCTCAAAGGATGAATTGTGCTTGTGTGGATCCCAGGTCGCTTTTGTGACCTGGTTGGTAAAATGCTTCTGGATGACCTCTCACACCCTGTGCCAGAATCTGTCCTCAACCTCCACTTCTCACATTGCCATAAAGATGCTACATGGAAACTCTTCTTTGCATTCCAGTGATCTCTGGTAAGAAACCAAACAAAATTCCCAAGGCTTTTCCAGGTTTATACAATTTGAAGCCAACCAGCAATCCTRTATATCACATTCTTCCCAGCTTCTTCTGTACCGAACGCAGTAAATCGCACAGAATAAAGCCGAATCTTAGACTGTCTAAAGCAAATCTCCCCAAACTGCCATACACGTTCTTTGTGACATGAGAAGATGATGACTGATTATTTCCTTGGCAGTGAGTTTCAGTAGTTAATTATTTCAGCTCAAAAAATACATGCGTACCTCCTTGCTAATTTGAATGTCTCCAACTTCAGCTTCCAGCACTGGTCTAGCTATACTAGGAAACTGAAGGAGCTCTTTCTTCATGGTGAACTCCTGACAAAAAAATGGCCACTACCTTCTCAGCTTTCTTTTAATGAGCTAAGCAGATTAAGTTGCTTAAGTTTCTTCTTGCAAGCCATTTTCTCTGACCCCTGATTTACTTATACAACTTTTTCTGTATGTAAATGTCCTTTCTGAAAAGATCACCTTCTGGTCACTTATTCAAATATTACTATAATTAATAATAATCATGCATGAATGTGTTAAACACACCAGCGTTTTTGAGTGTTTCATGCTTTGGGTGCTCTACTTGAGAGATTGGAAGGGGCCTTGAGGTTATGGAAATACTTGCTTCTCCTTTTGAAAGATGTGAAACTTACTGACATACAGCATCACCAAAATGCCGTTACATCTGCTACTGACAGAAGCAATCAAAAGTGCCTTGCTGCATAAACAACAAAAGATCAAGGAAGAAACAGATATTTTAGATATATATATCTGGGCAAATAGTGGTTACTTTTCATATTCACAGAGACCAGACCCTATTTTTTAAGCCTGCCTCTGAAATACTCAACACAGCAATCATGGATGCGTGTAATTTTTTTCTCCTCCTTCTGCTTGATCCCAAATTTAAATCATAATGCTGAACTCGTGACGTCACTCTCAATCATTTCCACATGGCTTCACTTGTAGGTTCAAAAAGAAGGTGAAACTCTCTTGTGTCAGCCAGGAAGCTGATCTGGGGGATAGCAAGACAATTCAACAAAATTCCTAGTAATGACAGAAGACTTCAAAGAAGCCTGCAGGTAAAGTACCATTCTTTTTCAATAAATATTTGTTCTGCCTCAAATTTGCCACATTGGTAAAGATTCATTTTTACAGGGACTGTGCTGGTAAGGAGGTCTGAAGTCTTCTTTGGTTTCTGAGGGAATCAAATGCTTTGCTTCCCTCAGAAAATCATCCCTGAACTTAAAATTCAGAGTGAATTCTAGAAAATTAAGTCACAAGTTACAAGTACTTAGCTACAAGTAGGGTAAGATAATAGCACATTGGGTTGCCCAGCCTCATACTTCCATTTTCTCTGGTACATTAGTTTTCTAAAGGTAGCATCTTGGCTCTGATCGACTGAAAGGGCAAAGGTTACTGCATGTGAGGCTGTGGCTGCTGGAAGAAGAGAACAGCTATTATAATGGTGGGGAATGGCAGGCCACCAGCGCTACACACGGAAAGATGCGGGAAACTGGAAGAGGATGTCATTTTCTGAGAAACTAGGAAATGAGCTCTGTGTTCAAGCGTTTCTATTTAAGGTATAAGAATTACAAAAATCACAGGAGATATTTGATACTAAGATGAGGAAATATGCGTCAGGACATTTAGTTGTAAGTCTTTGTCTTTGCACGGGCTGCTTTTGTTCAAGGAAGTAACAATGGAAAAGGGGGGATTTGGAAAAAAAAAAAAAAAGCTGCTGCTGCAGCATTTCCCAACCTATTTTTCCCGTGCCCCCTGGGCAAGTGAACTCTACCATTTGTGACCCATCTCTTCCCCTTTCCTCCCAAACTCATCCAGCATATAACATTCAGAATTACAGCCACTCATCTCTGCTTGCAGCCCTGTCTGTACCTCTTGCACTCCCCCCTTTCTTTCCCAGAGGGTGAGTCTGAGTTTGGGAACTGCTATTTCCACTGGATTTCAGTTCCTGGCAATCTATCTGTAAAATACTTTGATGAAAAGGGAGCTGTTCCCCAGAGACTGTGATTCTAATTCTGCTGTGTGGCACGGGTGTGAATTCAGAGCAATTTCCTGGGCCATATACCAACGTTGTCATGCTAGATTCACCCCTAAATCTATAAATCTGAGAAACTCTCTACAAAGTATTTTTAAAGTGTAGCAACTTGCTCTTCTGTCCCTGGGGTTAGCTTCACTGTTTAGTTAGCAAAATATATCTATATATCTATATTCCTGTTATATATCTATAATATATCTATATTCCTTTCTATTCTGCTGCAGCTCCGTGTTCTCCCTAGTCTGCTTTGCTGCTGTCCTTTATTAATTCAGACACTTTTCCTTCATGTTTCATTAGTTCTATGTCTTAAGGAAGTTAATTAAGCGCTACTTAGGAGGCAAAGCCACAGTTTTCACTGTGTTTTCTGGAAATGTACAGGCATGAATTGTATGACTTTTCTACACCRGAGTCTTTCCCTACTTTTCATTTACACTAGACTTTTGGCTCACCAGAGACATTGACTTACTTGCCTCAGTGAGTGGCTGCAAATCTCTTGGAAGCCGTTTGCTAATCTCTTAGAAGGCAGAGGGAACAGCAATGCTCAGCACTCTTGAAAAACAGGCCAATTGTTTATCTATCCAAATATGTATTTCCATGCCTCATTGTGGGCTTTGGATTTTGAATGTCTCTGCCCCATAATACCAGGTAATTAAAACAAATAGATCATTTCATGTGAAATTCTGCTCTTTTGTTCAAAGATTGTCTGAGTTACTCAGTTATCTCTTCTTTAAATCAGTGTATCCTTCTCCCAGAATTCTGTTTATTGTTTCAGGGTTAAAGTATAGGCATTTAAAACAAGGAGAACAACAGCAAAATKGTCTGGGGAGAATGCAAAAGTGAGAGGAAACAATTAAAGTTGTGATTGCAGTGGTAATATTAGACATGTGGCATTTGCCTGGCCTGTGCTCATTCTAYCAGTGCAGGAATTAAACCTGCCTGGGGTACAACTGGGACAGGCGTCCTGTTCCTCACACCAAAGTATGTCTAAGATCTGTTTAGCTTCCTCGCCACACATAGAAGTTAGGAGAAATTTCTTAGTGTCATGTGGCCCTTTCTCACCCAGGGCACCACACACAACTTCCCTCTAGTGGCAATAGGTCAATTAGGATTACGCAGGGAAAGGTTTTTGCCTGAAACCTGAGAGAGCTGCTGCTAGTCGTTGGGGGTAGGTCTATCATGAACGAAACATGTCTGCAGTTCCAACTCCATGCACACAAGAGAGTTTTCAGCATATCTTTCCCGCTGTAACATTTGCTGTGCAAGGCAGCTTTATCTTGGTGTGTGCAGCCTGCAGTGCTTGTGTGCACGGCTGGCCATGTGTTAGAGCTGCTGGCCTTGCCCAGCAGTGGTTGGAAACTGGCTCAGTAAAGACCATGGAGAAGACATCCATCAGCACCCCTGTCAGGACAGTACTTGAACTTGCAGTGAGATGTAGGTGATTTCTGAATCTGTTTCCAAGACTGCTTGAAATGTAAAAAAAGACTTTGACAGAACTGCACAGAAATATGATCTGCTCTAAAACCACAGTGGTTTTCTACTTTCTAGAAAGGTTTTGTAATGTGTTTAAATTTGCCACCTTGCTATTTTTGGCTGTAATTACTAATCCTTCAATGTCCTTAACAGGTGTCCCTGATATTCTGAATTAGCTAATATTTTTGGAAGGTTTTAATTTTTATTCGTGATTACACAATGCATGAGACCTTGCATTGATCATGAGATATTTTTCATGTCAGTATGATTAAAATGCTTAATCCCCTCAGAGAAATTTGCAGTGATTTAAACTACTATTAGAATTCAGGTTTAAGGTTTAGGAGAGCAAAAAAACTAAGAAAATTTAAGAGGCAGCAATCTTTCTACCAAGGTATTTTACTCTTCAAAAGCATTGGAACAGATTCTCTGCAGAGGTGAACTCAGTGCAAGTGCTGTACCGATACAGGGGAACGGCTTCCACCTTCTTAAAATGGGGAACTCCTCGGAGTAAGTTAACAGGCAAGCAGAGGTTTTCCAAGCAACTGAAAGGTCTCTGTTAGCTTCTTTCTCTTATTTCTCTGTTCCAGCAGTGGGAAATTGTGGTGCTAGTGCTGCTCTCATTTTTCTGGATTTTGTGTCAGAGGCAGGAAGGTAGGAAGTAGATCCGAGGCTGATCAGCCAGGCAGTGGAGGGCCCCTTCATGGCTTTAGGAACAACGAAGAGACTGCATGTGTTCAGGAAAAGTCAGAGTGGTCCAGTTCTCACACAGTGGACAACAACTGAGGCTTAAATCAGGTTAGGTAGCACTCTCAGCAGTGAGTGCTGTTTTTGCAAAATTATCTGAATTAAACTATGAGAAAGCAGTCTTCAAGAAATGCTAACAAAATCTTATGTAAAGGGCCCTTTCTGGGAAGTCTGTAGTGTCACTCTTCTGATGAAAATAATGAACTTCAGAAAATATAATCTTGCATAAATAAGATGAAATGATTTAATCAATACACTATCTTTATAAAATCATTCTGTCTATGGTCATTGTATCTCTCTCAACATTTTTCAAGATTTTCCTGACTTTTTCCAATGAATATATTGTGAAGCTGATATATGCTCATGTCTTGAGCTAATCATTAATGAACATTATTAATTAAACATTTTTAATTTTCCTCAGTGAGATTCTAATTTAGGCCCAGGTTCTTCAAAAATATTATTGATTTTTTTCCACAATATATACTATATTATAGAATGTGTATCAGCATATTTTTCAGGAATTTACATGGTCTAAACAAAGGTCATTGTGATTATTAACATTCAAAATATTCTATCTCTGTTCTTGATATGATTTTGTTTTTATTACTTGGTTGTCTTGAGAGAGTGATTGAAATTTCAKTCACAAAGGAAGTCAGTACACTCCCATTTATATTTTAGATTTCTCTTTGGACTTTTACTGATAGTTATTTTCAAATCTGAGTGATCTGTGAAGAGTATGGTAGTTGTTAGAATGACCTRCTAAGTTGTACGTACAGTATTATTATATCAAAGTGTGAGTTCAGGAGTGAGATCACCCACAGGTATGATGTATTTAGAATCCAGTATTGTAACTGTATTTTGCTCTTGGTTTGAAATCTGCCCCCTGTTAAGTCTTTCTGTAACTATTCTGCTGAATGTTACGGAGGGCGAGGCCAGGATGGAGGGATAGGATGATCATAGATTGCGTTTTGAATTAAAATCCACAATCTGCTCTTCTTCTGATCATGTTTAAATTCTTTTGAAGGAATGATCATTATAACTGTGTTTAATCTGTTTTCAAAATAGACTGTGAAAAAGCCATTGTGCATGCACCTTCTGTTTTTATAACTTCTGCTTTGATATTGTAATTGATGCAAGTGGGTGCAATTAAATCTTTATTTGGAAACCTGCGCCAAAGCAAGTCATTCAGAAAAAAAGCCACCAAAGTACTTTGACTCTCGATTCTCACACATATTTGCACTTACAATCAAAGCTTTTGTTCTGTTAAACTAACAAGGGCTGTTTAGCATAAGAAAGAGTTAACACAAGCTGCCTTAGGTTGTGCTAATTTCAGCAGTAACACTAGAATTGGAAAAATCTACATTAAACTAGGCTCTCTTCACTAAAAACGACTGATTTTAACTTTAATAAGTAACTGACCACAAGTAGAAAGGCATATTGCTAAAATGTGTCAAAAACCACTATCATTCAGTGATCAAATACCTCTCTCTTGATTTTCTTAAATTAAAGAGAACAGATCAGATCTTTAATTTAAACTACTTTAGTACTACTGTACTAAGACAATTGACAAACTCCATCACTTTGGCTTGGTGTTTTTTTGCTTCTGAAGATGAAACAGGCAGGGATCAAGATCTGTAGTAAGCTTTAATAGGTTGTTTATTAGCATGTCTTTATTACTAGTGTTGTGACATGGCTATTGATCAATTATCTTGCTATTATGCATGATTCAGGTACAGCTGATCTCTTAAGACTTACATGCAGATTAATTTTCATGAAAGAATATTTTGTAGAAAGATAAGCTTGATTCATTGCAGTGAAATATTCTATGTGCTTGGTCCAAATACAGGGTTAGGCTGTAAAAGCACAAAGCTAAGATAAGACTGGCAGCTGCTTCTGGAAAGACTACAGGGTCAAAGGTTTTTATTTTTGCACAGAGACACTGGACTAGCTCTCAGCTAAAAAAGAAAATCTTAWATACAGCAAAATACAGCCTGATAGACAATGACAACTTTTCTTCTCAGAAAGTTCCATTTTACCACCTATAAAGAAATCATGATTGCAAGGCAGGTCATGATGTGTGGGCAGGTTTAAAAACCCTACTTTCATTTACCTGGAAGATACCATATTGGCCATATTCTTCACAAAGAAAGGGGACTTCAMAGGGCACCTTTGGACAGAATGTGTCTCCAGCACAAGCCAAGGCTATTTATGGTGCTCCCATGTCAGGCTATCTTCATGACAGAAAAGGTCAGTCTCCTCAAATCTCCCTAGAAACTAAGGCCAAGACAATAATTGCAGTCTGAGCCTGTTTCTGACACTGTGAGGCAAATGAACTCTACTCCACCAAAAACTTCTTTATTGTTCATGAGAGTGGTTTAAACAGCATCTGGGACAGTGWCTAATAAAAGTGCTTGTCTTCTGACAATTCCCTCTTGAGGTAATTCAGCATCTCRGAGACAAGTCTGATCTTCTCTAGTAGGACGATTGCCGATTACTAGAGTACTTTCTGTCTCTTTTGCCATCTTTCAGCAGAAGATAGTTGTAAAGTTTCTCCAGTCTGACTTGTCTGGTGTGTATGTGAGTTYCAAAATGTGACGTTAAGATCAGCTTAAGGCCATTTAAGATAAGTGTGTCTCTGAAAGGAGAAGTGCTTTCTTCCTTCTCTGCCTTGGCTATACAGCTCTGACCCTTTTCTCATGTCTGCAGTAACAAATCCATAACCACAAAAAGAAAAAAAAAGGGGGGGGAAATTAGAAAAAAGGAAAGGTCACCTAATGTTTATGTAAAGAGGTCAGCAGAACAAGAACCTGGAGAAGCAGGACAAGGAAAAGGCTTGATTGTCCCTTCTCTGGGCCATCTGATTCCAGCCAAATGTGAACACGCGCTCTGAAGCTGCATCTGCAGTAGGAGCAAAGCTGCTATATACCTCTCTGGAGCAGGGTGTTGGAACTGCAGATCAGACCCTTGTCTTTACTGCAAACCTTTCACAAATTCTGTTTTGTTCAGTATAAAAGTGACCCTCTAACAATATACAGTTTGAAGAAAATGTTAGAAAGGCCCTGGATATATTCATGTGTGGAATGAAAACAAATTTCAAAACTACCAGAACTAGTTGCAAAATGTCTGTCCCCTTTTTAGAACTATGTACAGGCTTGGAAGCAGAATAAGCCAGTTATAAAAAATAATCCAATTTCCAGATTCCCTAGGACTGTACAGAAGTTGAGAATGGTTCTGCTTTTTATGCTACTCTAACTAAGAGTTTTACATGGTTCCATGTTCCCACCGGTGTGTACTGCAGTGAAGGGAGAGGAAAAATRTTTTTCCCTTCTTTCAACCAAATGTGGAATTTAGACAAAAACAAAATAAAATAGACAAACAAAAAAAAAAGTCAGGCAGATATTACAACTTCATGCTTCAGTCCTTTTAAAATTCAACTTCATTGACACAAGCTTGGAAAAGATTCAGTGCCTAAATTACCATTGAAAGTAAACAATAATTATGTTTGCCATAAGAGGAGGATTTGGGTAAGTGGCAGCCTAAGGAGAACAGATGGGACTGTCTGTTAGGAGTTTCCCACCACTACTGCAGTGGGTTTTGCTTTAGCAGGGAGCAGAGATGAAGAGAAGAGGAGGAAGGGCTGAAGGACTACTCAGCCCCATGGCACCATTAGGCACAGCAAACTCTTTTCCAGCAAGACTTACAAGTTGCCTCTCTCCRTTTGCCCCTTTCCTCTCCTCTGCATCCCTTTCCCTTTAGTGGTAATAGCCTGGGAAGTGACAAAGGATTGCTTAAGTAGAGACAGGGAGGATGACTGCTATGTTAGAGAGGTGGAGGAGAGCTATAGGTAGCTAGAGAGAAAGAGGAAAGCCATGAGGATGGGGAACAAAACATTTCTACTCAAAAAAAGCTGAAAAGAAAGAGCAGAAAGGGGCAGAGACCTCTCTTTGCACCCGCAGCCTTTCATAAAYGCCACAGCCAACAGGCTCATCAGTCCAATATCCTTTGTCAGATATTTTTTTTTTTTTTTTTAGCAAAACCTCCTTAAAATGCTTCACACCCTACTAGAACCCGCTTCATCCAATTACTCCCCTAAAATCTYTCATTAACCCTCCAAAACCTCTCCCCACCACTGAAGACCATCCAATTCCTTGTAGCTTCTTCTCCACAAAGAGCTGTCCAACTTCTCTGTTGGCTCCCCTCAACTTCTTTTGCTCTCTCAGAATTCGACTAATGCATCCTTGTCCTTCAAAGCACCATGGCATTTCCCGTCATTTCTCTCCCAGATTTCCTACCACTGCTACAAGACTGAATCTTGCCTACCCTTTCTTCATCCTYAGGGCAGCACAATGACATTGGGTCAATACTGCAGAACCAACTGCTGCTCTGACAGCCCTAGTAGACCCCTGGRTGGCAACCCTCATACCTGCCTAAAACTGGCTCTACTTGGAAAGAAATGACATCTCTCTTCTTTTTACCACTGAAGATCTCCATCAACATTAGTACTGGACTAGCACCTGTTGTTAGGACTTTTTGTACACACAGGGGTATTKTTCTGACCTGCAATGTAATCACAGTGTCTTCCAGCAGCTCTTCACCACAAGGTAACTGTTCCCCCTTGGCCTTTTCCAATATGATATTTCAGTTTCTATAATGTCCTCACTTTTTCAGCTTTTTCTACAATGAGATTTTTTGCTGGCACAAGAAGTGAGCAATAGAGGTTTTCAGGAGATGAACTAGAGGTTTTGGTAGTGGAATTTCCTTCATTTAGGTCTAGCAACAAGAATTTAGCTGTGGAATTATATATATAGTTCTATATACTGATATCTATAYGTGTCTATACATACTAATTTAGGGCTGGATCTTGTCATTTAAGCCATTCCCATTCATAGGAGAAAGTACTAGTTGCATCCCAGACAATACGGGTATAACTTGGCTCTAAAAATGTGTTCTCCCATATAGTTGGAGAATGTGAATACCACCTTAGTACTGTTTTTATCAGCAGGAACTGGCTGTATTCTGACCTTTTGTATATGTCTACCTTAGSTACTATGACTGCTTCAGGGCTTATGGTCAAGAGGTTCTTGAGTGAGACTGTCAGCCACCCCAGCTGCCAATCCTTTGCCTGTTTAGTTGTAGGTGCTTGCGTTAGATGCTAACTCCCCGGAGGTTAAATTGCTTTAACAAGTGCACTCTGAAGTTAATTACATATRAGAAGTGGACTAACCATATTAGTCCTTTTTCTTAAAGGGGACTAGAGAAGTGGGACTGAACAGTCCCTGCTACCACATGAAACAGCGCTGCAGGGCTCTTACTGCAAATACGTCTTGTCCTCCTGCTCCAAAACATATTCAGCATTATGTTTGAGACAAGATCACAAAGGGGTTAATTCAAATATGTTCCCCAAGCGTTTGGGGATTTGCTTGATGCTTTGTTGTTATAAAAATAAAACAGCAACAGGGGCTATTGGTTCCTTGACTTGCAAGGAAAAAATGAATCTGTATGTTAAACTATGTGTATTCCCACGCTCTGTCCAGAAAAACATCATGAACATAGTTGTTTTTTTAGGCAAGTGGTACCTTGACTATATGCAGTGTTAGAGGCATATTCAAAGAGGAAAATGGTAAGACTGAACCTTTATAATAAAAGTTTTACTGAGTTTGGCGAGTTTAACATAGCAATCATTCAAGTCCTTCATTCTTTGTCACTGCATTTTTTTTCAGGTTGGAGGTTTTGAGAGATTGAGGGCAAAGATGAGAATTATGTAAGAGGGAGGAACTTAAAGACAACCACTGGTCCTCAGTTTACTAATAATTAACACTATAAGCTTATGAGACATTCTGGATTCTAAGATGCTGGCATTTTTTCAATTTTTGTTAAGTATTGGATGGTTTACCTCAAAATTTTACAGTAATGAAATTGGACTCTGTCCAAAAATGTGAAGTCAGCACAAGTTATGAGAGCACATTGCTCAGTGAGTTCTCACACTTTAAAGCCTTATAGACTCGATACATACTCTCCCCTTAGCACTTTTCCTTCTGGTGAACCAGGGATCATCTACCTTGTGCTGACTGGTTTACGTCTGTTGATTTTCCTGCCTTTATTTGCTTCTATTTTCCAAGTGTCTGGTGTGTTGAGCTCTTCCCAGACTCACTGATCACTTGTTTATTGTGCTGGAGTTGGAATTCTTGGCCAACTGGCAGTCAAGATGAGAAGAACCACAGTTTCTCAGTGCATTAAATCGTCATATTAGGCTCTAGCTTGGAAAAACTTTTGCTGGCTATTTTTTCTTTTCCCCTAAGCATGACATGACAGATATGTGGAGTTTTCATTTGTTGGGTTTTTTGTTTTTCTTTTTTATTTTGGGATATTAAAAGGAAAAAAAAAGTTTAACTAAGACAAATATAACCAGGTCTCCTGCTAGGCTGGGAAATTTGACCTTTTTTTCTTATTGTAGTGGCCCTGCTTACTACTAAATTACTGTGCAACCCTTAACGAGGAAGCTACCTTAGACGAAACAGTAACTGAAGAGAAAAACTATACTGGGATGGGATGTAAGTAAAGCAACACAAATTTGGGACTGACAATCACTGCAACCATTAATCTTCTTCTGAGGTGAGTGATAGTGATGACAACAATCTGACAAATTGTAAAGCCATGTGATAAATTGAGTCAATTATGAACTTTTGTCTGCCTTACCTGCACTCTATCCACTCTTTTTGTTATCCCTCAGGGGGGAGTACTTCTAGTATTGCAGTCCTGAGATAAATTGTGGTTGGGTTTAACTTACCATCCAGTTCTATTTCGGGAATGCTGGAAGAGGGTTAGAAAGTTTCCTTTAAGAATTAAAGAAGGCTATACTCTTCCAACCCACAACACCTAGGAACAGGCAGGTAATTATGAGTCTGGAACTGCACGCCTAACATATTTCTGAAACAGTCCTTTGGTACCTGTCATATGTATGGATTTATACTGGCAAAGTACATGCTATATTTCAAAATRCATTTTATTACTGGAGAAAATACAAAAAATTATGTGTCACCTAAATGAGCAGTCACTCTTCTAGGATACAGAATCTTGTTCTTTCCTGTTTTCACTCTATATGTGACCCGCTGAATCTTTCAGTTTTTTTGCATGGTAGCTTTATCATATTTTCACATAGACCMGTCTTTGTTAGAATATTATGTTTGGGTGAACGGATTTGAAGAACAATTTTAGGTGAAAGTGCTGGTCTTTACCACCTCTCAAAGTTTAGTAGGTGTACTCTGAGAGCSCAGTGAAACCATTTGAGGGACTAAAGTGGAGGAATACTGGACTCTTGACTCTTATTGGCCTTGGGCACAGGGGAATGCACTGCAGTGCCTGGGGAATGCTTTAGGTGAGTCCAGGTTAAGAAACAGCTGAGCAGGCTATTACACAGATGATAATTTTKGATTTGGCCACTCTAATTTTCCGTGAGCTCCTGACTGAGGCTGATTCCACTAGCAGCTGCTGTATCTTCAATACTTTTGATCAGACCATTTTTGCTTAGGTTCCTAAATATGGATTTATAAGACAACCTATTACAATCTTGACCAAAATTCTTAAAGGAATTCACCTATCTTATACTACATGGGACAGAGCTTCAAAACTACCAGTGGTTAAATTCCGACAAGAAAGTGAGAACAGCTGCACCCCATGAAATCATGAATATGCTAGACCTCTCTGATAGTGGCAAATACTAAGTGCCTTGGGTAGAGTATAATTATAGAGTGGGACAACCATAAAATGATACTTTTTGGTTCAGAATCCTGCCMAAGAAATTCAGAGATCCCCTGCACTGGAAGTTATGTATTTGTACTTAATTGCTGTGAGTAAATCTTCTTTTTTTGAACTTGCCCAAACATGAGTGCAGGTAAATTTTTGTCCTACACAGCACCCTGTGGCAAGGAGCTCCTGGGCTTAACTATGCACTGGATGAAGAAACATCTCTTTATGTGCTTTCTTGAATCTGTCRTTTGCCCAGGTCATTAGAGAGAAACATTGGTTGAGCATTCCCTGTTTACCTCTCCTTTGTCACTCAGTTTTTTACAGACCTTTTATTCTGTCTCATCAGGATCAACATGAGCTCCTGTGTATGCCYATTTTAAGCTAGAATTTGACCACGGACTTGTAGGTGCAGTTTTATCTGTGTTCTAATAAGCAGTAGAACCTCTTCTCTTCTTAGAATCATGGAACGGTAAGGTTGGAAGGGACCTCTGGAGATCATCTAATCTAACCCTCAATGTAGCTGGAATAGGGATTGAACCCACGACCTTAGCATTAGCAGCACCACACTCTAACCAACTGAGCTAAACCTAACCAAGACAGCAAAACCTAATGTATAAAYACTTCCAAATCTAACTGAATCCAGCGTGGACTTACAGAGATTCAAGGAAATCAGAAGTGGATCCTATTCATGTCAGCAGTGGAGGTAGATGGAGGTTGCTGCACGAACCATGAGAAATGCTGTTTAATCACTTTGGAGAATGTCAAATGCAGGAGTCAAGAATGGCCCAAGGTTTGTGAGCGAGGAAGTGTGTGCACGTGTGWGAATTACGTGTATGTCTGCGCAGACACACACAACTCAACTGCCAAGGCCATCTGTGCTTGAGGAAAGGTAGGGAGACCAGTGAAGCTCTGTGCCCTGGCTTCAAGGCGGCTCGTTAGTTACCACGGAAACTAATTGGCACTAATAAGTAAGGGATGTGTGAACTGTGGGAACAAAACAGGAGCGTCTATTTCTCAATATCACGATTACCTACAATTAATCTTGCATATTAGGATTGTCTTGAGCTACTTCCAGTAATGCATTATCCACGCTGTTACAAGCCTTATCTGAGTGGGGTCAGGCTGACCCTGGTAGGAGTTCACAGTTTCAAGAGTCAACTTGAGAATGTGTTTTATGATGCATTATTTTAGCAGTATTTCAGGTACAACTCTTCCCGTGCAGCTTTCATGTCAGCTTTTAAAACCTAAACTCTTTGCAGATGGCAGTGTGGATGGACTAGAAGCAGTGGAAAAGTCTGTTTTAAAACTATCACAGCAAACTAAATCTGGCTGTGGTCATAAGAGTAGCAGTTAAATTACCCTGCAACATCATCATCAGCTTTTATGTGAGAACATGATCATGCGCAATGTTTGAGGGCTATTGCTAACGTTGGCTTTGGAGATGAAAGTTTGAATTTCAAGTTGTTCAATAGTCTTTGAAGATAGGTGTGTGCAGGCGTGCGTCTGTGAACAAACCACACAATTAGGGGTCTTTTTAACCATGTCAATTATACCCTGTTGTGGCCTAATAGACATCAGCAGAGATATGCCTGATTTAYGCAGGCATAAAAAATAACAGCATTGGGCCTGTACATTATATGAATGCTCAGTGTCTCATTTATGTATCTTTATATACACATAAAATGCATGTCCTTATTTTATGCAATGTTTATATACAACCATACTGCACGTAATTGCCTTTCATGTTGGCTAGAAGTATCTAGAGTTTAAATCATATTTAGTTTGCATCTCATCTCACCAATATAAAATAGAAGAGTCTTGAGTTAAGCAACAGTTTAGGCAATGATTCAATACACAGTCTACATTCATGTAGCACTTTTTTGTGACTTTTTGATATTCCATCTCTCTGAAAACTACACATTTTTGATGAAGAGTTACTAATACAAAAATGGTAAAAAATAATGCAATAATGGTGAAAAGAGAATGCAAACTGTTTTYGTAATGTCTCCAGGATTTTCCAAAAGTGTGAGGTTGTCTGCTTTGTTTATAGAACACAGTCTGCTAGAATAAGGCACAGTCAAACCCAATCCTTGCCTTGAAGCAATAATTGGCAATGTTAAGAATCTTATGCCGCAGGGGTAGTAGTTGCATCTCTACTTCACCACCTACTGCTGTCAAAAATATTRTTTAGCTGCTTATTTATCAGGAATTAGCAGATTAGGAAGTAGTGTATTTGTGAACAAACTGTTAAAGCAGTTTCAGCTTAACATGCTGAAACAGACACCATAAAATCACCTTTGAGAACAATTTGAGCCAATGTAATCATGACTATAATGTTTCTTCCTTTTTTTCTTTTTCCTCCTACAGGTCAGCTCTGACGTGCACAAATCATAGCTCTGCAATCTCATGTTTTGTTAAGTGTTCAGTTTGCCACTAGTGATTCTGAAATAGCCTTGTGCAAGGTATTAAAGAACAAGTGAGCTAAATCAATGTTTCAAGGCTTTCATATGGCTTTCATACAGCTGGATAGAGCGTGTCTTTTCAGAATTGCAAACCTTTCTTCAAGCTGCATGTTAACACTTTCAGAGTAACTTTTAATGTCAAAACGACATTCCTCCTTTTCGGTTCAAAGAAAATACAACATCTGTCATAAAGTGAAATGTAGATTTAATGCAAGTGTCAAGTCAGGCACTTGTTAATGAGGTAAAAATCCTTGCGTTTTTAAGTCTTTCTTCCAAACTATCCTATTTCAGGGAGGGGAAAGGAAAGAACCGTTTCTTTGGCACTTAGCAGCTTTTCTGTGTCGCTTATCTACCCTTCCTGGACATCTTCTGTAAATTAGTGTATTTTTCCTGGCAGTGTCCCTGAAAGGGAGGAAGGTGTGATAATCCTTGCTTTGTAGCAGGGGGAAACTGAGGAATAAACTAARATACAACCCAGAGCTGCCTGTCCAGAGCGCCCAGCCCCGGGGGCCGGGGGATGCGCGCCTGCCGAGCCCCGGCGGGGAGGGACCGCGAGTCCTTAAACTTTTTGGCTCCGTCCCGCAAGAAAGTGCGGAGGCGGAGGGGGGCGGAGCGGCGGTGGAGGAAGCGGGGAAAGCAGCGGGCTGGCGGCAGCGTTTCTCGGGGGGCTGCCGGGAAGGGGCCGCGGGCAGCCCGGCGCGGAGCCGCCGGCGCGGAGCCGGGGTGCGGAGCCGGCGCGCGGCGGCCGGAGCTGTCACAGCAGCCCCGCGGGCGCGCAGGGGCTGCAGCAGCTACTGTGCAGGCTGTGAGCATGCCGCTTGGCATGCCTAGGGGCGCATTTATTTGCACTTGAGTYTGGGGAAGAGCAGGCAGCAGGGTTGTGGTAAGGGCTTGCAGATATTAAGGTAAAAGTAAAAATATTTGCCCTTTGGATTACCCCCTCTCCCCGCTCTTTTTCTTCTGCCTTTCCCCTCGGGAAGACTGGAAGCAGCCACGGTGTAATCAGGGCATGGTGGGGCGTTGGGATTTCGAGATGCAAATTTCACATTGCAGTGCAAACGACTCCCACATTAGCACTTTATCAGGATCTCAAGCAGCATCTTTTATCTCCTTCAGAAAAGCGTCTCCCAGAGGAGATTGCCCTCAATAGACCTGCCATAAAAAAAGATTTTAGTGTTGCTCTTGTGCTTCTGTGCATCACCACGGGGGCGGGTGGGGGGGGGGGTGTCCCAGTGGTCCCTTGGGAATACTAGGAGTTGTGAGAAGTAACACAACTGGCCACCAGATTAATCCACTCCCTCTACCTTCCCGCTAGTACCTCCCCCTTCTGCTCTTTTTTTCAATAGCAGCCCTTTCTCAAAATCTCAGGTTACTTTGCTAAGGAGTTCTCAGCCCTATAGTTTCTGCCCTTGTCTCTGCCTCCAGCTCCTTAAGAGCCACCCAGCCCCAGCGATTGGATTGGGCAGCCCGTCTTGACACACCACTGTGCTGAGTGCTTGAGGACGTGTTTCAACAGATGGTTGGGGTTAGTGTGTGTCATCACACTCGAGTGGGGATTAGGGGAGAGAGGCAGCCTCGCCGGAGCTGTGTGGTCTTCCCCAAGTGCGAGCCGCAAGCGAAAGAAGAACTACCTAGCTTTGGGGGAGACGAGGGCGGAATCGTTCCCAGCAGCTCAGAGGGAAAAACAACCCCTCACAGTTTGCTCAGGTAAAGTAAAAGGTACCTCACGCTTCTCTGTCTCTCTTTCTCTTTCTTTTTCCTTCACGGTTTTCAGAGGAATGCTAGCACAGCACACTTGTCAAAGCCAGTTGCTGCTGCCTTATCAATGCTGCTATTGTATGGCTGACAGATAACAGCGACCATAGCCTGATGCGTGGCTGTCTTCACAGAGCTGACACTCTTAATGCAGTTAAAGTCACGCGTTTGGAGGTGCAGATTAGAAAATCTCTTCTGGAGCAGGGTGTCTTCCCACTTCATGTGCCCGCTCTCCCGCCCTCGCTCGCCCGCACTGCTCTCTCCTCGCTCGCACACACGTGCTGAAAGCCCCGGGAAGGCAGAAGTGGCAGTGATATAATGCTTGTTGCTGTTTCTGGGGGTATAAATGCTTCCGTATTTAAATAGACTTTTGCAAACTGCTTGCTCGGGCGGGGGAGGGGAAGAAATCGCCGCAGAGTATTTCTTCGATTTCGCCGAAGATGCTCGGGCGGCGTGTAGCCGGTCTGTGACTCAGCTGTGAGGCAAACCCGGCTGTTTTGAAAGTACATTTGGGACGTCTGTAAAGTTTGAAGAGGCCTTTATAGAAACCTGGCTGGGCTTCCGATGATCGGCATAGGGATGGTTTGGCTTACATATGGGCTTAAAGTTAAGAGAAAGTCCAAAATGTAGGAGAAGGCAGCATGCAAAGTAATGCTGCTCCTGCAGCTGCAGCAGAGCAGATGGATGTAATTCATTTGCAGATCTGTTTGTGAAAGTTTTACAAGTCATTGAAAACTAAGTAGCATCTCTATAATGGATCATTAAAGTCTCGCTATATTTATAGATTCTAAACAAGCGATCTGAAGTGTTAATTAAATGTGAGGAAAATTTTATGTTCGAAAAGGAAGAGGGGCAGAAATGTGATTAGAAATTAGTTATGGCAGGCTCGCTGTTATCGTTTTCATTTAATTTGACTACTAAGTTCATTGATGTCCGGAGCAGGGGAGCCCAGCAAATTAGCTAGGAAGTCAGAAACGTTATCACTACTTAGAATATGTTAGGATATTAGAAAATTAAGATATTCTCATGGTTCTGCTCTTAAATTATCTAGATGTGGAAACTAGAGGGCAGGATATATGTTCTTTTTTAATAAATCATTTTACTGTATATATATCTTGTGTAGAGTAACAAAATGATTTATTTCTTTCACACTACACCAGATCTTCACACTAACTCTCACATACCTGTGGTGCTTATGAATTATTGGTCTCCTACTTGTGAAAGAAATCTAACACTGTCCTCACCACTTACAGGTGAGATATGCTATAAATAATACTGTATATTATCTGCTTGGAAATAAGGTCTGTTTAGTAGGTTGAGCAAGAGGATTTATGGCTGAGACTTTGTGATTTTGGCATTCAGCTGTGTAACAATGCCCATAAAATCATGTTTCAAGTTGCACATACATTTTTTGCCTCAAAGCAACTTTTTGTTAACTTTTTTTTTTTCTTTTTGAGCAGGCTATTTGGCCCCTTTACAGGTTGTTCTCAATATGTATTTTCAAACACTCTTCAACAAGAATGTGTCCTCATAACTGACCCACAGTAATTTTAAACAGAGAATTAGCTAAATCCCTAATAAGACTGCATGACCAGACCAAGACTTATGTGAATAAATTGGGCCATTTTGATTTTTCTCTCAGTCAACTCTTTCTCACTGTAAAAAGCGATGGAAACTTTTACAAGCTTAAATAATGAAAAACAAAACAAACAAAAAAACCCCACTCTGATCCTATGTTAAAGCACTGTATGCCTTTTATATTGGACTTCTCCTCTGCACTCTTCCTGCTGTGTACTGTGTGAAGCCCAGTGCGCCAGCTTCAGCACAAAAAGGTTTAGTCCTCTAGCAAAGATAAGGTGCATTGATATATAACATTGTAAGATGTACAAGCTGTTGTCACAGCCTAATTGAAACATGGCCCTCTCCATGGGTATTGTCAGATCACTGATCAGATGATCTGTAAGAAAATATATTTTTAAGAAACTGCATAGCTAAATACATATGCCCATCTTGTTATTGATTTATTAGAAAAAAATCAGGTTTGTCTAGCACTGCCAGAAAATCTTACTGAGGAACAGAAAATCATGTTTTCCCTTCCTCTATAATGATGGGGCTGTTTAAAAGACAATGCCCACAGGGCAGTCCAGCTTCTTGTCAAAATGTAATCTACAGTTCCAGATGGTAAACATTCAAAGACATATTTATGGTGACTTCTACATACCTTCCTTTGACATTGTATTTTTTTTTCCTGAGAGCACTTGTGCTGAGTACACACATGAAGTTCCCATTAGCATCCTAGCAGCTGTAAAAGTGTTCAGAACTCACAAAGATGTTCCTCACAGTGAGATAAAAATAATCTGAGGGAAAGATCTGAGACCAGCACAACGTTGGTAGGTCTGTGATATGCTCAAGGTAAAAAATTCCGGAGGTATAGAAAGATCCATAAACTGCTGCATGAAAGCTGTAATACATTTTTGTTGTGGCTAATTCATCTTTGCTTGATATGGAATGCTGAACATACCAGGCATGTCTGTACTATCTACTGTGTTTGTGATGTGAGAGAATCTGCACTGCACGGAATTTGGTGGGTTTCTTCTGCTCTCATATTTGCCCTCCCTCAAGTAGAGAAGACTGGGTCAGACACACTGATTGCCTTCATAGAGTTGTTTTCAAAGTGTCACATTTTTTTTTCCTCACTGCTCTGAGCACTGATATGGAGCCCAAGAAATTGTTTTCCAGCCAGAGTATGTTCTGCCCTGAATTGTCTTAATTATGTGTCAGTTTATTGCTTGTCAGGAGCTTCCTCTTCTTAGCACTTTATAATCGAGGTGGGTGAGCTTGTTCCATCATAATATGCAACTTCAATTCCTGCTGCTTGGCATGTCTTCTTGGCCTTTCATTGGTCTTTGACTCAGTTTCAGAGGAAAAGAATTAATTGTGATTGGTGTAATTCATGTTTTTTTTAAAAAATGGTAAATTTCCAAATGCCATGTAAATACACTTTAAAAAAGTAGGCTAAATCAAAGATTATTGGGGAAAGAATCCATATAAGAAACTAGAGTTGTCCTAGAGTTGGCAAGTATCRATGTGAAAATTTTTATAACAGCTCTCATTCCAGTCAAGAACTGATAAAAGTAGACTATTAAAAATGTTGTGATGCTGGGGACAATRCTTCCCAATGTGGAAGAAATTATGAAACCCACACTCAGTGGAAGTTAAACCGCTATGGAAAAAATTATTCTGAAAGATTTGCAAATTCTGTTCTGACTAGATCACTTCATTGCGTGCTATTTTGACAGTTTGCAGTTTATTATCTAGTAGTGTTTGACTTACATACTGCTCTCTATGTTTTATGTTTGTTCATGCAGTATCAGCAATTTGAGTGTTGTGTAATGGCAGGACTTATTCTTATCCAAGCAAGGCTGGACACTTGTCACAGATGTCATGGGAGTCATGGGTTTCATGATTTTCTTAGCTTTAAAAAGGGCTTTGGGGGATTTGTGTTTGAGTGGGAAGACAGACTGATGTGATAACAATTGAGAAAGCCTCTGAGTGCCTCGAGAGAGGCAGAGTTCAACAGAGTCCCGTGACAACTCTGTGGTGACACAGAAAGAATCCAATTAGTGGCCACTCCTGCTGCTGATACCAGCTTTCTCCCCAGTTTTTTCCACCACTACCACCCTCATTGTAATCCTATCTGTACTGATAATGGGATCAAAAGTGTGTTTTCCGAATGCCTGTTGAAATTTTAACTGCTGTGTTGGGAGATTTGAAGATATTAAGTTAGAAGATATTGAATAGCACTGCTTACAAGAGAGCTACATGATATACATCACCTCGTGGTCGTCTTTTTCATAATTTTCCTAACACCTCCAACACAGGCACTAATGTGGACAGGAGGGTATGTACAAAGTGAATAYCCCATTGATACAGTGAATATTCCACTCAGTTACATAGCTTTCTCTGTTACCTGTAGATGTTGTCCATACATACATGTCCATTACCTGTATGTAAAGCATGAGGGGAAGGAAGTGGTTCCTTTTGCTGTGCCCTGGTAGTAGCAGCAAGGCTTCTACTTCTCCTTTTAACACCTAAATCATTGCTCTGCCTTCATGGCTGAAGCCATGAATTCCCTCCGCCCTCCCTTTTTTTTTCATCTTCCATTATTCTTGTTCCATCAGTARTTCTCATCCATCTTTCACTACCTTCACCATTTCAGTGTGATTAGAGGGTAGCAGCTCTTATTGCTGTTGTCAGTTAGTGCGYGCACATTTAGAGGACACTAAAATGAAAAGATTCTTACAGCCTTCACCAGTTCTACCTCAGAACACAAGACAGTAATATATGAATTGCCAAACCAGACACTTCTTACCCTAGCTGAATTATTTTAGCATATTTTAGCTACATCAAGGTAACCCTTTTCTCAATCTCATTAGATCCTTGCTCTAGCATCTCCTACTCCTTCTTAGAAAATAATTTAAACCAGTGAATTTAATTCCTTTCTATTTTTTGGTGTCTTCAGTTTCTCTTTGAGAAAAGTAATATTTGATTTATCCTTTGTTTTATGTACTGCAGACGACAGTTTTGGTATCAGTAATTTCCCAGAAATTACATTTCCACTGTCAGAATCTGCTTAAAGAGTTTGGTAGTTTGTTACTATGTGTGCCTTACTAAACCTGGAGCTCTGAGCTTTCCAAGCCTTAACCATCACTAGTGATTTGGTTACAGGGAAACATTTTTGTAATGGTTGACCTTTTCACTCAAGAGTTCTTCATGATTTTCTTAAATTTTTCMTTTGAGTTATTTCATGGCACAAATTATAACTACCATTGACTATAATTCTACTTTGTAAATTTTAGAGATCCTGCAAAGTTGGTAATATTGCTGGAATACCAAACAAAAGTTATTTTTATCACCAATTTTGCCACAAACTAGTATGACACTACTACAATCATATTCTGGAAGCTTGCTAGATATGGCACTGTACTGTGGAAATTGGAACTATTTCATAGATTGGGTCAGAATACTCTATAGAATATTTCAGGGAGTTTCTAAATGAAAGCTACACACCAAAACTCAACAGTCTTCTGTTCTAAAAAAATAATAAAATCACTCCTGATGCTCTCTAGGTGTAATTATGGCACTTCTTGCTGCCAGTTCTCTCTGTGATGTGACTCTAATCCATCTTAGCAAGGARAGGAGCTGCTCTACAGCAGCTGTATTTTTGTGGTGCTTCCCAGGAGGTGGAGTCCTTTTGGAAAGCATACAGAGAAAATGGGGAAACCTTTGGCACATGAGTTTTGGAGAATAAATGTAACAGGGAGCTGGAAATTGGGATTGTTTTTCTCAAAAGCATCCATAAAAACAGAATAGTTGTCTGCTCCAGTATTGTAATTGCAGTGTGCCAAGATGTTCATTATTGTACCATGCGTATTGTTTTGTCTGTTTCTACTTAAAAAGAGAAAAATGTGTTACCAAGCCCATAAATGTCTGTAGAACTGCCAACTCTCCTGACTTTTATCAGTAATCTCGTGATATTTAGCCTCCTTTTTGAAGCTTCAAGTGTTAGAGTCAAGATATTATGTGAGAAGCTTAGATCTCTCCTTTCTGCCTTTTTTTTTTCTTTTTTTTGATCTAATCCTCATGGTTACTGAGGAAGCTGAGATGCATGTAGCTCCAGAAACATGAAATAAACTAACAGAAATCCCAAATCTCACTGTGTGTCAACACATGGATACTCTGTGATATGGTGGGTTTGTGTATGTTACATCTGGAAATTTAAAAATCATTATTTTTTCTGAGATTTACTGTAATTACACCTCTCTTCCCACTGGAATTTCTACTCKTTTGTCTGATATCTTCCATTTTGTTAAAGAAGTTTTATTGTGAGGGTGCAGTTGCTTGACACAGCTAAGCTGGTAGAACAGCTCCCTGCCATAGAGAGAGATTTTCAAGCCTCACATCCTCTGTCTCCTGCTGTGTGTTTCTATCTCCTCCCCCCTTGTGCCCAGTCCAGCCTTGAAGGATCCCTTGGTGTGCTGGATGAGCTCACCARCACAGTGGGAAGCTGATTTWGCTGCTGGTTTAGTGAGCTGATTGAACCCAGCAAGTGGGCAGCCCACTCARCGCAGAGCTGAYGTAAGGGAAGTGGTGGGAGCCTGTGGCCTGGCAGGAGGTGGAGAAACATGACCACCACTTTAGAAGGTGTATATGGGAAGGTCACTCAGCTGCCTGGTGAAACCTCCTCCCAAGAACCAGGGCACTGTGCACATCCATGGGAAGATATGTGATAACAGACACATATGACCAGGCCAGTGTCATGGTGAGCAAAAAGCTAAATGTGTGTGGTTTTAGCAAAAGCATATCCATTTTTGTGCAGAGAATTGCTGCAGTGTGACTCAGAGTATGGAAAGATCCTGCTTACTGTTTCTGACATTTTAAATAAACAAAAAAGCTTTGGAGAGAAGATGTGTGGGGGAGAAAAGAGGAAAGAAACACAAGTGCATGCCTAGCTGCTACTATGAAAAGATGAATGAGATTCTGATGGTGGCATCCAGTCTGCACAGCCAAGGCACTTAAGCTGTCTTGAATATTAAATACTTAGGAAGCAGCTACCAAAGGTAGTACCAATGTTCTCTATCTAATCAATGAAGGGTGTCCCTKTGAAAGCCCCCAGGCAATTCAGTTAGGCAGACAGGATTTCCTTTTAGAAACCTTCAAAGGCACTTGCCTCTTTCAGTTAAACACATAGGGGATGGAGCTTATCCACTTACTTTAAGGATTGTTAAAGTGCTTATACTGGAGGGACTTGAATTTCTTGGTTGGCCTACAGATGAGCGATGCCATGGACAAACATTGTCTTTATTTGAATAATTGATGTTATTCTTGCACATCACTTTGAGATATCTCCTACACTTTCCACAGAAGAAAATATGAGGCAGGTTTCCCATTTGAACAGCAGGTGCTGTGATTCACTTCTAGTGTGCTCATTTTATATTAAATGCAATTGAGGTGCTGACCATACAAATGGAACACAGTCCCATTTATAGTGTCACCAGCTTCAGTACTGGGTTACAGTGACAAGAGAAATGCCTAGCCCACTCATTCAAAATCATTTGAGTTATGGCAAGATGTTTCAAAAATGCTTGCTGTTGTTACCTGAATGATTATCCCTCCAAAGGCTGAGAGGTGGGTGAAATTTAGGGAGACAGAGGTGCTGCTGTGACTGACAAGCAGGAAGGGATGACGAGGAATAAGGGAAGATCGTACAGCGGTGAGAAGTTGGACTACAGTTGGAAGAGCAAAAAAGAAAATTTTAGAAGGTTCAATACCCATAGGTTTCTGGATTTATCTATGCTAAATCTTTTGAGGATTACMTCCCACTGGCTTGGCTGCCTCGGGCATGCCAGTCACAAATTAGAGAACAGTAGTTCAATAATAAATTGAACGTGCCATAAATAATCAGCACAGGATATGTTTTAGCTATCACTTTTTCCAAGGACTGAAAAAAAGCCAGTGATAATAGATTTTAGAATAATACTTTGGTTTTGGTAACTTATTAACAATAAAGAAATATATACTAAGTCAACCTTTGCAGTCATTTTAGCAGACATTCCCTTGGTGTTGTTTGCTATTTTATTGAAAAGAATAGCTCTAACACTTAAATTCCTGAATGTGTCCCTAATATGACACATGTGAATTTACCCCGTATTGTTATGATCTATTTAACATGTAGAGCCAATTTATGAACTGAGAGTGTATAACTATCTGGTTGCCATTGTGTAGGATTTAGGGAGACCATTAACAAAGAGTAATAAAAATGTTCTGAAGTTAACCCAAGTTTACTGCCAAGCATTCCAGTAGTTTCTTTTATCTCTGTATGAGTAGATGGGCAGCATTTCTTATCTCATTGTAAACTAGAGTCCATTGCTGGCACATAGGCTCATAGAGGAAGGTTTCCTGTGGTCTACAGCTCTGAAAACTCATCAAAAGGCTGCTGAGTTAGTTTTAYGATCTTTTTCTCCTGCATATGGAGAATTTCTATAAGCACAGATCTTCTGAAGTGAGGAAGGGTAAAATGAAGAGAAGTTGGGAGATGTGTAGAGAGATTCCTGGACAGCCAGACTCCTCAAAAAAATAGCAAGTTAATTCAACATAGGAAGATGAGCAACCACAAAGAAATGTTGAAATAGGTATGTCCTCCTTTTAAGCTCTTCTCCATTCTTTCCAGTTCACACTCTATTTTCCTCTTTCATTAAGTTTGTCTAAAAGCTTTTCCTCTCTGTGAATGCAAGGCTTTTTGCCTTATACCCCAGCAACTTGTGAGGGGTGTGAGTTGCAGTATATCTGTAACTTAAGAGATTGGTTTATGCTACAAACGGTAATTTTTGGTCTTCAATATCTTTCAGTCTGTTTTTCTCTTGGAATGAAGGTAAAAATGATGTACATCAAATCCTCTGAAATGGAGAACATGCCATCATGGRCTGGAAAACCCATGCAAAAGAATGGCATGGGTAGCTGGCACTGGTCTCCACAGTGTCTTGGACAAAGGGTGTTGTCTGGCCATATGTTGACATTGTCTATTTTTAGGACCCCTATCTCCTCTGTGTCTGAGCCTGGAGAATTCACTGCTCTTCCTGGCAGCAGTACAGCATGAGCAGTGTGAGAAGACCATGCATGTTTTCAGTGTCTTTTCTTTTGTGTGCAGTGTATGAATCCCTGACTGTTATCAGAAACCCACAGGGTTATYTGAGAAGAGAACATGCTGAGGAGCTTGAATGCATCCCTGTTTGGTGAGTGAGCTCTACAACCATACTCAGAAGTAAATCTAGCATACTATTGAATTTTTGCTAGTTCTCCCTTTGGGCACTGATTCAGGCTTATGGTGAACAAAGCTGGTTACTACATGCTCTGATGTTTATGGAGGTCATTGACATAAGAGCATTAGCAGCTCCAGGTGGAATGGGTTAAGGTGCTGCTGCTCTGACCCAGCCAATTCACTCCTCTGCTGGAGATTACTGCTTCATGCACACACCTCAGGAGCACCATTGCAAAGTCTGACACACTAGAGTAACATCGTGCATTGCTGCAGGAATATTTGCCCATCAATCAGAGACCATTCAGGTGACGAGCAATGGTGATTCAGCAGAGCAGTTCTACATTACTGCACTATTACAGCTCTATACCAGAGCCTTAACTGTGACACCAGTGCTGCTATCATAGTGGAGGAAAGACACAGACACGTATAGCACAAGTGTGTTGAATTTGGTAGCTGTTTGAAATATTCAGTCTTTTCCGTAGCCAGCTAGCTACAGCTGGCCAAAAAACTGACACTTTCCCCCCCTCCTGCAATAAAAGAATGTGCTGAGTTTTTCAGTTTGGAATTGGTTCAGTTCATATCTTTATGGGTCTGGGGCTTTTTTCTTTCCTTTTTTTCTTTCTTTCTTTCTTTTTCTTTTCTTTTTTTTTTTTTTTTTTGAAGTCATATCTTACTGTGAAACAACTCATCTTTAGAAAAAGTATTGCAGTGAGTTTGGATAGGAGCCTAGCACAGGGCAGTGCAGATCTCCAGGAATGCCTCAMTCCACTGTTCCAGATACCTTGCTGAATCACAGCTGGTGTGAAACGAGGAGCCCAGGTCTCTGCCCTTATCTTCAAAGCTCTGTGTGGGGCCATGGACATTGTTTGAAGAAGCTCTTTGCCTTGCTTCATCATGAATCATCGACACTACCCTCCATAGGAGCAAAGTTACTGTACAACTGAGGATGAAAATTCAGGTGGGCAGTAAACTGCTATTCTGACACCATAGATACAGGCATCACAARTGAGTCTGGGTGGACAGGGAACTTCTAAAAGAAATGAAGTAGGAGTCTGAATCACGGTTGATAGATCTACCTAAGGAATGTAGACCAGATTTGACAGGTAGAGGATAGAAAGAAAATATATTATCTCCCTAAGTGGCATGTCAGTGTGCTTCTTGCACAGATCTGTTGATCCATCCACATATCAGTCTGCTCAGAGGTSTACTTCTCTTTTCCAGAAGAAATTCTGAGCACACTATGGCATAATCAAGCACTTCCAAGAATCATGGCATTTACCAGATACCGTATTTTACTGGYCAATGTCTACCTTTTAGTTGCTGTAATGGATACGAGGAGGGAGTAGTGTAAAAGCGGAGGCTGATCTGTGTGCTCAGCAGTTTGGAACYGACATAACTGGAGAGCTTCATTTCTGGCTTACTTTTTTTGTAGAGCTGGAAGAAAATTCTCACTTCCTTAGAAGCCTCATGTAAAACAAAATTATTTTACTGTGGTTAAAGCCACATACACCCTGGGAATGGTTCAGCTTAAAGTATGTGCACATGGAAGTATATGGGGTATAAGTACATGGGATAGAAGATTGCCTTGGGCACCCTGTATTATATAATTTGCTAAGTCTAAAGGTATTATTTCTCCCTTGCTGTCTCTCATGTGTTCCTCCCATTCTTCCCTATTTTGTATGCAGTACATGAACTGTTTTTCGTTTATGCTTTTATCTTTYAGTCTTCCTGCTTTAAAACCTTGTTTCCAGTGCTGTCAGGAAACCATTTCAAATGCAAGTGTAAAGTGATGTTCTAAAGTTCTAACAAAATCCGAAAGAATGTGAGCTTAATCTTTCTCATAGGAAATTTTATTCTATTCCGCTCTGTGCTCTGCTTAAACATATTGGCCTTTTTTGACCTTTTCCTTGATGAAGGTTAAGTGGGAAATATCTTGGCTGCAGCCTTTCCATTTTAACCAAAAATATTTTCCATAGCTCATGTTTATTTTCCTTGCTATAGACATTCATCTTTCCTAAATCAAAATTATTAAACTGGATTTTTAGTGAGAAATGGACAGCCAGTGGCAGTCACAAAATATAAAGCCTTGCCTTCTCATGTCTTCAGGTCTATTTTTCTGCTAATGAGGGTGCTATTCCCCATCCTTGAAATGTGCTCTTCAAAATACTTGGGCAGTCTCCCTGTGAAAGAGTTTTGGAGAAGGAAGGATCTATGCCTTTAAAGGAGAGGCTGTCCTGTTCTTCAGTTGTTGCACTCTTGAGAGGAGAAGACCTAGGTATGAACCTTTCTCTTRCCCTGAGTGCCAGCTGCAGAAGTACCGATTTTACTCTAGGATGTCTCCATTTGTTATTCCACAGCAAATTGTACTTGATGAAGCTTTATTATGAGAAACACCACAATGTGCAGAGACAGTGGAAAGAACTGATTGCGCAGTGCAGGGAAAGAACCAGCTATTCTTTAACCTCATATTTCATTTTAATTTAGTTCTTATTTTAATCAAGCCACTTCTTCAACTCCACAATGCACAATCACATGATTAACATTATGTTCTCCCAAATAATCTCMATAAGGATGCTCAAGTCGTTTCTTTATCCCTCAGTCAAGAATAAAGAAATTTGCTCCTCTGCCGCCTTTGTCACAGAATTCCTGTAGAGAGAAGACTTTAGTTGTGTGTGCTCTGAACCAGACTCCTCACAAAAGTGTTAAATTTATTTAATATAGCCACAGAATGATAAAGAAAATCATCATTCAAGATGATTCTTGAAATAAGAAAATTCTGGTTGTAAAGGACTTCAGGAGGTCTCTCATCCAACCTCCTGCTCAAAAGCAGGCTCAACTATGAGATCAAATCAGGTTGCTCAGGGCTTTATCCAGTGAGATCTTAAAGACCCTCAAAGACATAGGCTACACAACCTTTGGGGCAGCCTCTTCCAGTACTTGACTGTTCTCACAGGGAAGAAGTTTCTCCTTATACTCATTTTGACTTTTTTATTTATTTCTGCTTATGTCCCTTATCTCTTGCCTTCCTGCCATACACCGCTGCAAAGAGCCTGACTGTGTCTTTAATGACCTCTTTGTAGGTCCTGGCTGGCTGCTGTTAGGTCTCTCCTGAAACCATCTCTTCTCCAGGGTGAACAAGCCCAAGTGCCTCAGCCTCTCCTCACAGGCCATGTGCTCCAACCATCTTGCCTGCTCTCTGTTGAACTTGTTCCAATTTRTCACTGTCTTTCTTCTACTGTGAGACCCCAAAATGGACATAGTAGTCTAGATGCCACCTAACAAGTGCTGAGCAAAGGGGGATAATCACTTCCCTCAATGCAATGGCTATGCTGCTGTTGATACAGTCCAGATGMTGTTGGCCTTCTTGACTGTCAGGGCATACTGGGGGCTCAGGTTCAGCTTGCTGTCTAGCATGACCCCCAGGTTGTTCTCAGCAGAGCTGCCCCCCAGTCATTTCAGCACAGCCTTTATCATTTATAGRCTTTTCTCTTCCTAGGTGCAGGACTTGGTGCTTGTTGAATTTCATAAGGTTGTGCTGGCCCATTTCTTCAGCTTGTACAGGTCCTTCTGAGTGGCAGCCTTCCTTCGATGAGATCCACTGATTTTATTGATTTGTTGTCATCTTTCAACTTGATTACAATCTTCCATATTTCCCTTGTTTAAAGACAGTTGCTTTTTTGCTTAAAACAGTTAATGAACTCAAGCTGAAATTTAAGTTTTTGCTTTGAATTTAAGTTTTATTCTTGATTTTTGTGGTGAGCTTGAGTTCTTAATGGCTCTGAGTRGCCTAGGCATTTATAAAAAATAGGGTATGAAAGCAATCCTCCATTCCAGCTAGTAATATGTACATAGGTGTTCCTAACCTACCTTTAAAAAATTCATCCAGGACAAACATTTCTCCAAAATATATTCATATGTGATGGTCTCTTTCCTGTTATTGGTCAGTCTAGGTGTGTTGCTCCAGACAYATTTAAGAAAACTCTTTCAATATCAGTGTTTTCTATGCAGCCCAAATAAACACTGTGTTGAAGACTACTGCTTAAGCCATATTAGCTAAAACTGTGCAAGTTTTTTTCTGAGTTTGGGCTTTATTTTTAGTTATACAGATCACAGATCACAGAATCAGTAAGGCTGGAAGCGACCTCTGGAGATCATCTAGTCCAACCTCTCAAAGATTTCCTGGTGCTGGTTCCACTGGGGCTTGAACCCAGGACCTTCMGYRTGTAAAGCAGATGTGATAAYATTTTTATTGCCCTTCTCAGAAGTTTGAGACCACTTTAACTGAACTTTGTGACTCAAGAAATAGATCTCTTTCAAAGGACTATGGCTCATAGTCTGGAGCCATGAACCCCTTCTTTGCAGCTTCTCCAGGCAGCAGTGTTGTTTCCCTGGAGTTCCTTACTGCTCTTTATCAGCACTGGCAGTGTTTCCTTCCCTCATCTTCAGGTTGCTTTGAAGTTCCTCCTGTAACTTCATTTTTGGTTCTCAGCAGTGGTGGTTCTTGTATGTCCCTGCAATTTAAGAGCTCCTAATTAAAACAATTCAACTTTAGTTTAATGTGTGTCTCGTTGATGCATGTATTGTCCTTATAAAGCTSTTTTTAAATTATATTCTCTCTCAAGATAAAGGCCAGAGCTGAAATTCATTAACTTAAAACAAACAAAATCCAAAGTGACCCTAGTTTAATCATTCTTCTAGGTAGTTCCATTTCCCAGGAAGCCTGTCTGATTTCCACCTGGTTGAGTTACTTATACCTACCCTCTTAAAAAGCTCCCTGCTGTCTAAAATTAAGAACATTATGAATGGCACCATCATTTAATTTATTCAATGCTTAGCATTTAATTAGGCACACATCAATTCTACCAGCCTCCAGTAGTTAYCTGAAAACAACATTTTAAATAATTGAATCACTTCTTTTAGTGAGAAGGTTGTTTGGTATGTAAGAGGTTAAAGAGAGTGAGACCAAGAACATCCTCTGTTTTGCTCTGAGGTCAACTGCTGTCCAGCATATTATGCAAGTAACATGTACATCTAGAAAAGATGTACATGTGACCTCCTTCTGCAAGGAACTCTCTTCTTTCTTTCATGGTGCTCTTTCAGCCATGAGAGCTTTGACCATATAGCAATCGAACATGTCTTAGTACCTCCACAAGAGAATGAGTCCTCCACTTCTGAACGGGATGATTTCAAAATTACCCCTTCCAGCTGTTTCTTCAGCACTATTCCAGGTGGTTAGAGGTCTCATTGCAAATACGAATGCAAATGTGCTCTGTAGCAATTCCTCACAGCTATTCCAATCCGTAGCTTTGCGTGTAGATTTAAAGTGAATTAGCCATTTTTAAATGGTAGTTAATATGCCAGGCTAATAACAAGAGGCAGTGGAGAGCTCTCCCATTGGGACATACCTCTCACCTGCTTTCTCTGTTACAGTGACAGYAACCTTGGATCACAGAAGGTTGAACACCTGGAAGAATTAAGTTCTTCAGTTAGCACAGCATAAAATGCCAAAAATCATGAATTGAGGCCTTGAGTTTTACTGTCATCTTGGTATCATGCTATCTTGTAAAACATAATATWAAGGAAGAATGCTGATGCCAATCTTTCAGCCTTTAGGCTACAGGAAAATGTAGCAATATACAATGTAAAAGTTGAGTTTTTAAAAGTTTTTTTTTTTAAGATCTAAAGTTGCTTTTTCAATTATGAGCTTTCACAYTTCTCCATATTGCTGGAGAAACTCAAAAGATATGTATTGAAAAAAATCYGCTTGGAAGAGGAGAGTTAACACAGCTGAAGCTTGACCCTAATGTAATTTAGACTTTGTGAGTAGGACATGGAAAAATCTTGTGTTAGTAAAAAACTAGTTCCACTACCATGTTTTAATAAGGAAGTGAATTCTTGTTCTCTGTGTGTGTTGCAAAGGGGAGGGGGCAACAACAGAAATTAATCCCTTAGTGTTAGAATATTTAAGTTAGTTTTCACTCTTTTGGAAATGTTTAAGCTCAGAAATTATCTTTTCTTCTGTTCCTGATAAGGAAAACTGTTGTTATAACAAATTACACAGATACAGGAGAGACTATGCAATCTATAGAACATAACCAATCCATATACATTTTTGCCTCCATCTTTAACCCTGCTATGCAACATGATAACATAGGGTTTCAACAAAATAGAACTTTTTTTTTTTTTTTTTAAGGGAACATAACTTTTTTAGTATTCCGTATTATATAATGTATTGAGGATGTAAAATGTCTTTGACTAGACTGACTAGACTGACAAGTCACTTTTTTGTCTGCTAAAAATAAATCCCAACAGCACAGAGTGCAGCAGTGTTGCTTAAGGATAATATTGTAATAGATACAAATTCATCCCATAATTCCTTTAACCTCAGCAAACATGTTGCAARTGTTCAGTGTCTATTGTGGTAACATAAAGCAGAAGTCTGAATTAGTCTAAACAAAACAAATACATAGGAGAGTTTTTAAGTATGTTTTCAATTTCAAAAAAAAAAGAACTTCTTGTGAATTTGCCKTATTTTTTTTTCATGTCTTGATTCAGATATAGGCACATGTATTTATATGTATTATTTTTCCCCAAAGCATTGAGAAAAATATCACGTAAGAATTAACTTTTCCATTCACAGTCCTACTGCTATTTGGTCACATTTCAATCCTCTGCAAGAAAAAAAAAAAGGTAGGGGGAATTAAAAGCATGACAGATCTGCTTGAACAAGTTCAAACTTCAGTGGTCCTGTAACCCTTAACAGAAGGCAGAGCTCTGCTGTGTCTATGGAATGGTGCCACCTTTATCCAGAAAAACACCCCAAAACATAACAACAATTTAACAATACAGTACAAGAGACTTGGTGCTTATAATTCTTTTTCTTTCTGTCTTCTTCAAACAAAACTGTGTGTTCTCCGTATCAGTAGTCTTCCGTGCCTATTTCAGCTTTCCAAACTGTTCCTTAAGTATTTAAATTAAGATCATCTTGCTTTTTGGCTCATTAACTGTAGTGACATTGTTCTTTGTGTTCAGTTTTCAGGTCTCAATGACTTTGTTATTTTAAGTGCTGAAATATAGGAAAAATCCGTTTTTAAACCACTAGGTTATTTTTCTCTCTCAAGCAAGCTTGTCTACACTTCATGTTTCTCAATGAACAGCAAACTTTATTTGGCTGCTGAAAAACCAAATCTACTAGAACAGGGAGGCAAAGGGAGATGCCAGCATTTTATCAACTAAGAAAAGCATATACGTAATCGAGGGCTCATTAATCCTCATCAAGTCACATCTAAAGAAATTTCCTGCTCCAGTTCCCCTCTTCATGTATTTTGAGGATCATCTTACATTTTAAGACTATCTTGGGCTAGCCAATGTACCCCAAATACCTAAACTGAGATAGATACCCTTTTGAATGCAAAGTATTTGTTTCTTCTGCAATTGCATAGCAGAGACACTGTTAAGAATACTTTAAAGTCGTAAGAACTGTAACAGTTCATATAAAAGGGTCTTTTTTGAGGAATAAGTACCTGTCAGGCTCAGTCTATTTCAAGAAGGATCTGTCACCTTTTTGCTATTTCTCAGATCTATTATCTTTACTTCCACCTTTCTGAGAGATTATTTCCATTGGAATAATAATGGTAATATCCTCAAAGTAAAGTTCTATACAGTATTAGTACACTTACAAAAACAAACCTTTCTATAAAGTCGAGGTAGGAATAATTGCAATTTGAATGTAAAGTGGATTGCTGTGTCAGAGCTGATTTTTTTTTTTAAGAGTGTTTATGATATTTTTCCTGCCCACCACCTAGGCTTTGTTTTGCTTTTATTTACTTCCCTTAAGAGTTAAATTTTGAGTTGAGGTTTCTACCTATAATCTAAAAAGTAGCGTTTGCCCTTTGTTCTTTTTAAATGTAAGGGTTGTGTCCAGTTTTGTCACTAGTAGCTAAAGGTCTCGGAAGCAGACTTTAATTCTATATCCAGTGTGTTTTTACAATGTAGCAAAATAATGTGTCAGGCCAACATACTTTTCCAAAAGAATGATCAAATAATATGGCAATATTTCAGTTATATCCATTAAAACCATGATGAAAAATTCAATGAACAGAATCTATTGTCTATGGGGAAATATATATATATATATATATATATATATATATATATTTCTGGAGAGAGAGAGAGAGAGAGAGTTTAGTTTTAAGTTTAATTTAAGTTTTTGGCTCATGATTGGTAAAAGCAGCATTTCACACTTTTCAAAAAGATGACACCAAGAAGTTTTCTTTACTGTTTCCCTCAGAACTGAGGGGAATAGGGGGGACTGACATTTTATCCCTATGGTACTGAATTACCCTTTCCATGTCCAGCATATTGAAGATAAAAGGTCTTTTAACAAGGAGTCTTTAGCAGCATGTGAAACAAATCCTTTAGAAATTAGCCTCCTGTGATAATCTCACTGYGTTATGAAAATCTAGAAACATGTGAGATCAGTTTTAACCATCTTAAATGTTTGTCAAATAGAAATAGATGTTTTTCTGATTTGCATAGATTGATCCATTGACTTTTTAAACAACAGTCATTTCCACTGTTTATGCTAAARCTGCCACATGAGTGGTGAAGTCACTGGTATTCACAAGTTGCTGGCATTTGGTCTCCTTTTACTGCTCATCTTCTGATTATTTCTATTATGAACAAGGCTAGACTTCATGATAACAGTGCCAGACAGTGGGAGAGCTTTGTGCATGCTGGAACTCCCTTAAGTRTCAATAATAAAGATGTTGTTCTGAGAAATATTAGAATTTCTCCCTATTCAGAAATACTTGCTCCTTACAGAGACTACTAAAGGCAATGAGAAATGTAAGGCCGTAAAAGAATTGAGAACTGTTACATAAAATGTGGTTGGTCAGATTGCTCTGCAATCACWTAGATGGTCCAGCAATAAGGGATTGGATAACTGGAACTGGATTCTCCTGTCCATTTATTGGCATTTGCAAAGTTAAGAATCAAAATATTTTTCAGAAATATTTTTAAACTGTTCTGTCTTCAGTGAATTACAATTGCAAACAATCATCTTGTTTCTGCAACTTATACGTATAGAATATTTAAACCCCAGAAATGCAAAAGCACTRTATGCACAAAAAAGTTCTACATTCTCCAGCAGAATTAAGTTATTTCTGGGTGCAATGSGAAGCTGCTGTTTATCAACAGTCTTTATACAGAACTGGTTTAAGGAAGTCATGAATAACRTCTCTTGCTAAATCTGTAGAAGGATGTGTGTCCAGGGTTTTCGTCTTGCCTGAAAKACCTCCCTTCTGGCATCAAGCTGAGTGCGTAAGTTCAGGACTGACTCAGAGATCGAGCTCTTGCCTTTCCAGTGAATCACACACAACCCTCCCTGCAGTTCCCTGGATCTTGGAGGTTTTGCAACTGTGTTTCTTCTGTGAGCTCAGATAAGATCATTGCAGCCCCAGGACATGAATAATAGCCAGATACTGCCACTTTTGGAGTGATTCTCTATCACCAACATGTCCCAGCTGTGGAAATATCTCCACACATAGTATGTCCTCCTATGTTTTATTAGGTATTTATAGCAGGGATATCTCTTGCTTTCACACACATCCCTACATCCCCCTTCCCCCCCCCCCCCAGTTTCCCCCAAAATAGGCAGACTGGCAGTATCTAAATACCTGCTGTTCAAAAGCAGAACTGTAAATACGAGTCTGGCATTATGGTATGCTGTAAGCCTTTCTCATTGTGTGACACGGTTAACTCTAAATCCTCAGTCCTCAGGTTGGAAATGCATTGTGACAAGGTTGCTGGATAAGGGTGCATACAGTATCTAGATACTCAGTGGTGCATAGAAACTTAAAGAAGAAAGATGAAAGAAAGAAGTAAAAGAAAATGCTCCTGCAATTTCTTTAAACACAGCAGCATTTAAAGAAAATAATGGATCAGTTTTCACTAGAACAAAATTATGGAATCGTATCCTTTCTAATGTTAAGTCATAAATGAAGTCCTCTGTGTACCTACTGGAACGTATTGTATTTTCATATGTTCACAAATGTGGAAAACAGAGATCTGGAAACTTTGACAATAGTAGCTACCATCTCCATGTGTCTTTTTCTGCTCTGCAATAGCTAGTTCAATGCCTACTGAAGWAAATGGAAAGATTCCCATTGATTCCCATGGTACTGGAATCATTCCTCTGTATGTCATCCAATGACTTATTTCACCATCACTACGCTGAACCAGCACATTTTTACTCTTTTGGATGTGTAGATAAGTAGGTTCCTAAAGCCCATGTTACACTCCATTCAGTATTATAAATGATTCTTGATTTCAACTTATCATGTGAATGTGAAATTAACTTCTTCRGGGCAGTGATGAGCAAGAAAGAAAATGTAACGAATGTATCCCTCAGATATTTTAAACAGGGTAAAAATGAGTTTTTGTTGTACATGTGCAGTCAGCTTATTGATTGTGAACATGGAAGATCTGAGGGTTGTTTTTGTAGATATTTTCCTTTGTTTCATTTGCTGTTCTAACCATTTTTTATTCATTAGCTTGTTTTCATCTTGATAATTCATTTCCATTATTTTCTCTGCTATTACATTTCTTGGCCATTACAAAATACCTTCCTTCCAAAAGTCATTTGCCCAATTTGTTTCCCATAACAACAACAATAATAGAAAAAAATATTCTTTTTTATAGCAAGTTTAGGGCCAAAATCTGTTCTTTGGTAGTTACATGCTGTCACCCTTTCGTTGGGATTTACACTCACATTCCTGATGATAAAAATCTGGCCTTTGCATTATGACCCTTCCCTCAGAGTAACTACAGCAACTGTCACAAACCTTAGTAAGACCTTATGCATGTTTCAAAATTGAGAGAACAATTTGATTATACGTCTTTCAGTTAGAAGTTCTTCAGATCCTCTCAGATTGTAGGTGTAGATGATGGCTAATTCTTCATTGTATCGTGTGCTTGAGACTTGGTCTAGGTAATACAGTAAGTGAAAAACAGCATCACAAGAGAACAGAAATCACACTTGTGACTCTTGCCCTTTCGTTATATCACAGATTTTACTGGGGAATAAATTGCTTGTAACACTACTGTGCTTTCAAACAACTCTTGAGGGTAGAGACACGCTGCACTCACCCTTCCGTGATGTTAGTCACCTAGGAGATATTTCTCTCAAAAGGTCAGCAAAGTGTAGCTGGCTCCTATGTTGTGGTCAAAGGCAGACTTACATGACCATTGGGACAGATAAGTTGTGTTTGAGAGTGTGTTCTTAATTCTTAGTCTCTTGGACCAAACAGATATGCAAGCCTGCGTATTGAGCATGTCCATAGAAGAATGTCTAGTCTTCATTAGCTGTCTGTAACGTCATGTGATATTAGTGGGGAGCAAAATGGTTCAATATTAGCCAGTGAGAATCATAAAGAAAAGCTTCAGTCTGATTATCCTAACTATTACATCATAGCTAAAAACTGAAAACTAGTCAGGAAAAAGTACATTATTAAAAGGTGGAGAGAACCAATCTTTTAAAGAAGGAGAGCCAAAACACATTTAAGTAATAGAACAGTAATAATATTTTTCAGCTCTCTAATCATTTTTTTTTGTACATTGAGTGTTCAGTCCCAATTCTGAACTTATATTTTCAAGACAAAATTCCAGAAGATGTATTGGTTTTCACAATTAGCATCCTGAAAACCTTAAAGTACATTGGTTTGTTTTTTGTTTCATTAGAGCGAGTGTAACTGAGCATACTGGCAGGAATCTAAATAGATCTTATTTAATTTCTGCTTTGTACCTGAAGAAGCAGGTTTAAAAAGCTTCTGCTCTCTATAGATATTATACACTATCAGTATAACCTTCTGAAGAAAGTTTTCAAGAACAAGAAAGAGAACTGTTGAGAAATTAAGAAAACTTCATCAACTATATCCTTTGATGTAACCCTGCCATGGTAGAATTAGAGGCAATGTTCCCAGTAAGACTTATGGAAAAGGTCTAAATCCATTACTCTATGAATATCTTTCTCATTGTGTTGGGATATGTTCCTAGAAATCTCATATATATATATATATATACATATATATATATATATATATATATACACACATATATATATATAAATGAAAGCTATTTATTTTTTCCTTTTAAAGATATAATTAAATTTATTTCTTATAAATTATTAAAACTTTTATCGCTTTATTTATTACAGTAAAAAAAGACTGAATCGTGGAAGAGTGGAAAAACGATGACAGAATTTCTTTCCTGCATAAGAAAAAGGTAAGAATTAGAGGATTGTAATATTACAAGCACTTTATAGCGTAATAATAACTATGAGGTAATTTGTTAAGTTCCCAAATACTGGCAACTTTTTATTTAAACTTATCCAGACCTTCACAGTCTTGACAGCCTTAAAGCCAGTGCTTTAAATTCACAACCTTTTCTGATTAACTGACACAGTGAGTCATCAGCCAGACACTGTATGTGCCACTGTGCTGACCTGTTCTGCATTAGAGAAGCAAAGGTTACATTTCATTTTGTGGCAGTATATTGGAGATGCACGTATTTCAGGCTCCTTGATTTCTATCTCCATTTTCCTATCTCCACTTTGAGCTTGTTGGAGGGAAGGTTCTTTCACTTTCTTTCCGCCGCCTCCATTCCCTGGAGTCTATAAGTGCCCCAGCTTTCACTTTTTTTTTTTTCATTTTTTGACCTCTGATGCCCAACTGTGCATGAAATAATGCTCCCCATACGTATTCATTGTTCACGGTACTGGTGCCTGCGCAAGTCACCAGAGTTTCCCTAATAAGGTTGTTTTTGACCTTTCAGAAGTTCTCAAATGAAGACTCTAACTGCGTTCATTATCCTCAAAACAGATATGCTTAGTTGCCACTGTTCTAATAAAATGGCTATAAGAAACAGCAAAGAATGCTTGTTCCAAAAGCAAAGTGAAAATGCAGAGCTGTGAAGCAGGCAACAGGGCTTTGGCTGGGCGCTTTCCAGCATGGTGCTGTGCCAGGTGGACAGAGATCAGGAGGAAGCGGAGCGGATGGGCTGGCGCCCATAGGCAGGAGAGTCTAGAGAAAAGCCTTTCGGGCTGACATGCTGGCTTGGGCAGGAAGCCGCTTGCCTGGTGGGTTTAGTCCACCGCGCACGGTAACGTTGTAGCTTGCTGGCTGCGGGGTAGGAGCACCCAGTGCTGCTGCTTTCTCACGATAGCATTAGCTATCACACTACGTGGGGTCACTATGCGGGGAGCCARACAACACAACCGACCCACACAAAAATGGGCCTGGTTTTTGGTATGCTTTTGGGTGGTGGGATTAATAACTGCTCGGATGGGTTCCTTCACCCAGCTGCCCTCAGCGACAGGRGGGTGAGTGCTAGCGTGAGTGAAGGGCAGGACGGCACAGGCAGAGCAGCAGGAGAAGGCAGCCCATCCCTCCGGTCAGCAGCTGGCCTTTAATCCAGGTTAAGGGAATATGATACTACAACTCATGCCACCARTATTTCCTGCATTTGTGAAAATAAACAAAACTTTCTCCTGACTGGAGTCGCCTATGAGATCCTGCGTCTTAATTAGTTGCTCGAGTCGGAAGAGGGAAAGCAGATACGAACTGATTCCTGTCAAAGGAAGAAGACAAATGAGAAGTTTAGATTAACACGGGAGATACTAGTAGTTACGTTTTAATTGCCTAAAGACAAAATGGACTGATTTGTGATAGCTTCTAGATGATTTGAATATTACCTCATTTTACAAAAGAATAAATAAATGAACCACCAAATATAAAAGCTAAGACAATTATCTGCAAAACTTGCAGTTCTATGAAAATATTACAAGTAGTCTCAGAAAACATCCCGACAACTTACAGAATTTAGTGGAGATGGATATCTTGCTATTTGAGCCACCCATTAGAACTTTAAGCTGGAGAAGTAAAAACTTGGTCAGCCAAACTATGCTTAACTTGAAAAGAGGTAAGTCTGTTAATTCTATAGATTTCCCACAGGGAATACAAAAGGAAAGCACTTCCATTTAATTTTTATGGCTAAATAAGATGCTGCTTATCAATTTTATACACATATTGTACAATGATTAGTAGAAATGATGCATCTCAATAAAGCTTGTATAGAGACTTCTGGTGTTACAGCGGGTTTTTTGCTGACAGGGAGTGCTATTCCTTTATGAATCCTCCAGTCTGTAAATAGCAAAATTCTATTGTATATTAAAATATAAACAGCAACATGTTATTTATTTAATACTTGGGCTTAGTTTCTACTCAAAAACAAGAGGTTTTGCTAATGTGCTAGAAGGTTTGCCATAAGCCTTCTCAAGTGTCTTAAGGCACTGGAAAAGTAGATACACATTGGCAGGTACTTTAGCAATGAACAGAACATAGGGCAGTCAGGAGCTTTAAAAATTAATGTATGCTCTCTTCCATTTATTTAACTATGGTAACTTGCTGATTTGTAAGCAAGGTAATTTGAAATGGATTAACTTGGTTCTCAAGGTGATTCAGCAGGGTAAAGAGGAATGGATGAGTTTAGTTTTGCAAACAAATTCTAAATCCAGTATGAACAGAGCTTGTGTTACAACTGAAGTGTGTGATTCCTAGCAGCTATAAGTATTAACATGTTATCCTCCTTTTGCAGGTTTYGCCTGTAATAAATTCACGGAGCAAGACATACAGACTTCTGTCCAATGCTATGAAAATTAACCAAGGCACATTAACTGCAGGAAATCTTCAAAGGTACAAAAATAAAATGCTTACCCAGTAATTAATTAAACCAAACAAGCCATCAGCATGTGCTACATAGTCTTAGTATTATGTTAGGTCAATAATTAAGCTGTAGTAAATCTTGTGGAGGTTCCATCCTGCCAAACTTTAAAGGCTCAAGACTAACCCAAGGACCCTTAACACCCCAGTGATCCAGTAAATGATCATACAAATATCTACTCAATCCAAATTTTGCTAGCATTAACTTTCTATTTTTCAAGACAACTAGAATTTGTATATGTTGTGGTTGTTGAATAATATCTTGTGAAGAAAATGTGTACCTTTCCGGAGCCTAAGAAAAGAAATATTTTATAGGTTTGAGTTATGTCAAGATAAAAAGCACACTTTTCCTACAGGCAAAGATACACATTGAGCAAAAAGTAAAGGTCTGGAATTTTCTCTTGTTTAAGTCGACATGACATTTGTGAAAACTAGAAGCTAATCTGACTGCATGCAGCTGGTCATGGCAGAGAAAAGCACTGCAAGCTGTCTTGGGTGACTCTGCCAAAGCAATTCCAAAACGATCTGTACTAGTTTTGTTTGAGGCCTGGCTGACTTTTAGGTGGAATTAGGCAGTCACAGCAAGTTGTGTGGTGGCTTCGTGATGTGGGAATTATGGCACTAGGCTAAGAGTATCAAATTATGCGTCTCAACAAATAAAAATATAAAGCCACATGACAGATCAAAGAACAAGAAACTTAAAATGTTCTGAGATTTGCTTTTCCCTCATTCATAGTACTTTCTGTCACCTTATTTACATAAAATATTTCTGGCTAAACAATTTGCAAAGTATGTGATTTAATAGCAGATGTATGTGTGGCAGAGGCAAATTTGGATTTAAATTTAAGACATTACCAGAAATGAAAGACAACTGGTATACTCAAAATTTATTTCGCATGTGTGAGTCTGTATAGAATTCTGTTTGGAATTAGTCAATATATGATAAGTTAACTCACAGTGTATTTTAATTTCAGAAAATTTAAATTACCAGATCTTTAGAAAGAATATAAGATTTTTCAACCAATTGGAATATTTACTAGATTTATCATGCCTTTTAAAAGAGGCATGCCATTGTAAGAAATATCCTACAACTTCTTCCATTAGGAGAGGGTTCATGGTTTTATTTTGTATTTTAGAAATTTAAGTAGCAGTATTTTAAAATTATATGGCCAGAGGGATTTATATAATCGTCTTGTTAGCTCTCATACATACCACATGCCAAAGTATGCTCCTGTTTCAAATGAGACGTATCTTTGGTAACAAAAAGAGTTTTAGTTTCAAAATTTCCAGTGACGGATATCATCACAGGTAATTGTGCAGGGTTTAATCTCAGTCRCTGTTGAAACTGTAGTTTGAATGAGTCTAACCATGATTTCTAGTCATTTGATATTGTTTGGTCTTTCCCTTATGAGACTGAAAATCTGTCTTTTTCTCCATATCTGTTTCCTCGATATGTATTTATAGACTTAGATCAAGTCAGCCCTTAATCCATTGCTGAACTGAATAGCCTGAGTTGTAGAGTCTGTGACTATAAAACACACTTTTTGGTCCTTTGGCCATTTTGCTAATTCTTCTCTGCACCTGCTCCAACTTACCAAAATTTCAGTAGCGGTTTTAAAGTATGGACAAGATGTTAAAGAGCTGATATCATTTCCTCTCATTCCCTTCCTTATGGTAGTCTTCATTGTCCATGAAGCCGTGTTCGGCCTCAGCAGATCCCAACAAGGTATTGGGAGGTTGTGTTTATCTGACTCCCCTCATCTCTGCTAAGTCCTTCTCAGAGCCATTGCTTCCAGAGGGACAGTATATTCCTGTTGGTATGATCTGCCCACTTTGTCCACCTGTGTGACTGAATATTGACCCTATATAAAGCATATATTTTTTGCTCACACTCAGCTTACCAGGAGATTCAGGCTGTTTGATATGACTGACAGTTATTGTCTCTTGCTCTAGGTCTATGTTATCTACCAATTTTTTTTTAGAAATACATTATTCCTGGGTTGCTGTTAAAGACGTTAATTAGAGCAGGGCCAACAAAATGGACATCTTAGATTCCCTCAGAACAGGAAGTTACAAAGTAACATGAGTTACACTAGTGATCCTGCTTTTGTTGGAGAAAATGAATTGGATTATTATTTGAAGTGTCTTCCAGTTCTATTCAATGAAAGAATAAGTGCTCATTTAGATGGTGTTTCCAGTCTACCAAAGGGAGGAAGAACAAATAATCTTATGAAGGACTTTATACTGGAAGATTTCCAAGCAATTTTTGTAGTTCCAAAGGTTGATTTTTTTTAGAAGTGACTTGAACATTGTTTATCTAACCTGAGACTTTTGAGGTTCACTCTTCATTGACAACATCATATGCTGTTGTATGTAGGGAAATTTTTCAAAAAATTTTATAAACATCCTTTTTCTCTGCAGATTTAGGGTCATGATAACTCATGCAATGAAACTATCTTATATACTCACTGTGAGATATGCATAAATATAATTCCTATTTGTCGACATTAGGAATGTCTTCAGAATATTTATGAAATAAAGTGTTATCACTTTCACCATGGATAAAATAGTTGGAAAGTGCCAAGAAAAATGAAAAGGCAGCCTTTTGACCTAAAGCTTAAAAATCATGTCTCTTATGTATATAATCTATTAATGACACTTGCAGTGCAAAGACTTTCCTGGCACATTATCCACTGACATTCCAAAGCCAACTTCAGCTAATTAAGTCAAATAGAACTTAACMCTTGGGGTCAGATTTTTTTAGAAATGCAATTTCATTAGTGTACATTCACATATCCCAACTTCAGCTCCATGCAGATTTTCGGATTTCCAACTTACTCTGAGACATGTAAGAGCTTGAAGTCCCCATTTCACTAAATCTGAAAGAAACATAATCTTGAAACAAGAACGGGAGAAGCTTGCATTAAGGCATTTCACTCCAAGTAATAGAGCTTAGGAGAGTGAGTCTGTGTGAGGGATCTATAGGTCAAGAGTTCTGAGCTGATCAGTGGTGTCTACAACCAAGAAACCTAGCAATAACTACGTAGATAGTCAGCTGGGTCTCTCAGAATAACTCGGTGAATCCCCACAGGCAACAGATTTGTTAGGAAAGGCTAGGAAGCCAGGGAACATGGACATACTGCAAATGTAAATGGCAATTTTTTACAGTTTGCTACATCACTGTTCATCTTACTGTACATGAATGTTGAGGCCACTGGAACTGGTCTGTCAGCTGTCAGTATTGCTAAACATCCTACTAGAAGGCCTACGGCAGAAATATCAGCTTTTTGTAGGGTTCCTCCTTCTGTGCTGTGATATTTCCTTGTTATTAGTTGTCTAGATGGGACACAGCCAAGTCATGCTGAATATGTAATCAACAGCCTTTCTCCAGCCCGGATCTTGTCAAGTGTTTTCATCTCCTTGTCTGGAGGCTTTTTCTTTCCCTTCCTCTAAAAGGCTGTAAGGAAATACCTAGCAAAAATAGGCAAGTCCTATGGGAAAAATCCTTTACCATAGAGAGAGGTATATCTCTATGTTGCATACACACACAAATTCAGGCATGCACTCATTTCTGCTGAGAGTTCCGCTGAACTATTTCTTTCTGCACCTCTCCCAAGTGAACTCTGCTGTCAGCAATCTCAGTTCTTAGTCCGTTAGCATATTCCAATTTTGGAAACAAAAATTTCATTCATTTTCAACTCTCTTTTTCCTCTCATATTGTGAAGTTTCTCAATTTGGGAAAGAGGATTATAAGGAAGGGTACTGTTAGCTGTAAGATACAGTTTTTGCTCYATAAATACATATGGGCAAGTGTATTTTAATTACAACAATTATAGCAGATGAAATGAGATAGACATCCAGCTTTGCCCCTTCGCTTCCTCTTTATTCCCTGGCAGCCCACTTCTGTCCTGGCCTGAGAGAAGAGCTTCCTGCTTTGTTTTTCTTTAGCCATCAACATCTCTCACACAAACTATTTCTATGATTTACTCTAAACAATTAATTGAGGTCCAGAGGGAATTTTTTACAGCGCATCAACACAGTAAAGAGTCAGTGAACTTGGCTTTTTCCTTTGGAAGATGAGGGTGAAGATGTCATTAATCACTTTTAATATCTCCATAACCTACCACATGTCATTTTTATGAAGCAATAGGCACTTACTTGCCTTTGTTGCTGCTCACCCATATTATGTCAGTTCACACCACTAGAGCTCTGAAGGAGAAGTATGTTTTTTTTTTCCCTTTGTTTCCTCTTGCTACTTAGTAGAAGGGATTTTCTGCTGATCAAGTTGCTTTAGTTCTTTCCTTGCTGGCATATTTGTCTGCATTGCACACCTTAATAACGAATACACAGAAGTTAGGTACTCAGTATGCTGAGAGCGTATTCAGGAACAGAAAGGTAGAAAAGAGAAAAATAGATCCCAAAAGCTTGTCTTCTGCACTGTGCAAAACTGAAGGCAGGAGTTTTTGTCTAGCTGTACCCTTAGGATTTCAAGGTCAGGCTTTCAAGATACTGATCTTCGGGAGCATTTATGAATCTTTTCTCATATTTAGGTGGTTGTGTTTTCCCATAAGAGTCAAGACATTTCCTTCTTAAGCAATATGAATTGTACTATCTTGCCTTAGTAGAGGACTGGTACTATTCAAGGGCATCAGAATGAGGTAAAGGTAGTCCAATAACAATACTTTCAATGTTGCTTATAAGGAATGTTTATAAAGTGGATTTTGTAAGACATTATTTCCTTCACCTCTTCCAAATATTTCCGTTCAAATGGATGTTTAAGAATGCAGATTTTTTTCTGCCATATGCTTCTCCTGCCATCCAGTAAGATCCAGAAATATCTTACTGTTTTTCTAGCAAAGATGCAAAAGGTCTTTATTGGGAAGTAGACCTATAGCATCATTTAGATTGCAATGATATATTCAGGGAATGGAGAAAAAAGAATCCTAGAAAGACAACAACTCCTTAGCTTCATGTATTGAGATCAGAATGACAAAAGCAAAACAGCTAAACCAATACCTTGCAGACAGACTTCCCTAATGTGACATCAGTGGTAGTGGAGATATGGTAATATTAAAACTGTAAAACGTTTTTTGAGTTAAGTATATGGATAAGATTAATATTTCTTCATAGAGGACCTTTCTGGTCATCATAAGAAAAAGTAACTGCTCTGCAACTGTTTAATATCTGCTTTTAGTGAGAAAAGTACCTAGGCAATGTTTACATATGTATATGTGTTAYTGACATAGCAATTAAACAGCTTATTGAATCAGGACCAAGAAAGATTAACAGGAAAACTTTCAATCATTTGTTGTTGCCTTGCAGATCTACAGATCTTAGACAGTATTTCTTTGCTCTTTGTTGCCACTGTTGTCTACTCAATCTCTTCCCAGAGAGACGAAGGAAATGGCCTGTTGTCTGTGTCCTGCTAAGGCGTGATAAATTTTGGGTTTGACAAGTGGTTGGATTATGTACCAGATAAGTATAGGCTATCTCCTAAAGAAATGTTGGAAGTGAGGACAGTATGACTTCTGGGGACAATATCAGCCGTGCTTTGTATGTTATTCCTCATTAGGAAGAAAAATGAATGGGTTTCCAGACAATTTTGCAGTTATTGRTATGTTGCAGTGTGTATAAATAGGAGATCAAGTGTATATGAGAAATTCTCTAAGTCATCACTGCATCCTCAGCCCCTTTGGTGTTACACTGCATCGAGAAAGCTGCTTAGTTCGTTAATCTAGCATTTAGAAGAATTTAGTCTCAGTGCCTTGTTCCAGTCAAGACTTCCCGTGTGACAGTGCTAAAGTCCACAGGCAAAGGATTGCTACACCAGCTCACAGGCCAGTTGCAGAGATAAATGTATTTTAGGTTGTGGAGCACGTGGATAATGCAGCAACAGGATGCTCATAAATGCCATCAAGAAATCCCAGATTTCATGCCCCAGAAGCTGCCTGTCCCACAGTGGTCATGTTTATCTTTAGGAACTGATCCTGGAAACTGCAGGCCACCCTACTTYACACTAAAGGCATTCGCAAACCCTTAGACTATCAGGTCCAGAGCTTCTATTGGATTTTGAAATCCTTTGAGATGTAAATTAAGACAGTTAAGGCAATAAAATACAACCATTGGCTAACAAAGCAAGACCTTATAGCCATTAATTCTATATTTATAGGTAGCCAGACATGACTGAGTGACAGTGTTCAACCATGCAATAAATTGAAAGCAAATAGAGATATGATGACACACTAATTGTGACTGAAATGAAAACACTCTTCACCAGTATTTTAAGATTCTTACACATACACATTAACTTTCTCTTCTTAGGTCRTAGGCCTTCCCTATAACTCTTCACAGCTTAAATAGTACTGGATGAAAAAATTATGTACACTCTGCATTCCTGAATATTTCAAACTATGCTTAAGTATGGCTATCACCCAGAATACCAGAAGACAATGAGTGAATATATTTTTTCTATGGAAATGTGGACCTTGAATTTGGGTTGTGATTTAGGTGAGCATGTAAATATCCCTATCAGTGGCACAGGAGTAGCGAAGAGCATTTGCAGATCCTCATGCTAAGGTTATACTTAACATTCTCAAAGGGTTATATTATTTTGTTACGCTCAGAACAAACACAGTAGAAGACCTTTATATCTCAAGGTACTGGACTGGATTGTGRTGAATTTTTAACCTTATGAGACATGAGAAGTATGTTAGGTTTTTGAGAGAGTTATTTTTATCTTTTTCAGAAGAGCAAATGCCCATGATTTTCCTTCTAGTAGCTACAAAGTACTGTTGTACCACCATTATGAATGCATGAACAGATTCTTGGATTGAGGGTGCACTTGAATTTTCTGCCAGCCCTCTGCTGAGAGACTTTTCTCCCAGTCTAAATATTGTATCATAGCCAGTACAAACTAGGAAAAAAATAAAGGAAGGTGACACAGACCTGAAGATCTAGCACAATGCTGAAATACAATGGTGCAAAGGCATAACAGCTCACTCAAAGGTGTGCCCTGTAATATTGAGCACAGGGATGCTTATTGGGTGTTTGTTGGAAGAAAAGATGGTGGAAGAGAAATGAGTGGATCTGTTTCATTCCAGGAACATTTTGCAAGTTGAGCTGAAAACCTGGGGTTTCAGATTTTTAAGAAGGTTCTGGTGACTTTTAAAATGAAGCCTTACCATAAGGCTAAGACCAATATCATGAGGTACCCATGTCTTCTGTGATTCAATGATTGTTACAGTGAATGCTTTAAGGTTACAAGCAAGTAGCTGTGCTGTCCAGCAGGCAGCTTTGCAAAGTTAGCTTCTGGCTTATAAATCATTAGTACTAAAGGTATACAGCCTACATTAGATATTCACCTTTAGGAAAGATTTACAGACTAGGAACATCAGGTAGTCTGAAGTTCCATACAGCCATACATCCATATATATATTTTATATACATACATACATACATATACATACACACACACACACACACACACACACACACATATATATATAAATTTAAAGAGTAACTACTCTTTACATTATCCCCACTGTAATATCTGAATAACCCACTGACCTCTGGAAGATTTGCCCTAGTGTGTCATTAACTATCGAGTTATTACACAAGGTGACATAAAATCCTGTTTATTATTTTTGCATAATTGTTCAGAAAGAGTTAACAGAAAACAAAAAGGACTAAAATGTTCTGATTTGTTGTTGAAGTAGTCCTGAAGTTCATTATTTATATATTAAGAAAAGATTTGTTGATTAAGAAGATACCACTTTGCAAACTGACTTTTCAGTGCAGGACAATAGATTCTATGTATTCTTGGTATCATGTTTGATAGCAACAAAATACTGTCATATATCAATCTTAAAATGCAAACTTAAAATTTATGTGCGTTTTGTTTGAGCGACTATGTAACAGACTATTATGTTACACATTAGTTTTGTTCTTCTTCTTGCAGCACTTATGTCTTACACATAAATATCAACTAAGAAATATATTTTAAAATAGCAATATACTTCATTATATATATAAAAAAATTAAGAAGGATCATTTCATCCATCATTTGGGTGCAGACTTTTCAGGGACATGGGACTTTATCAGTGCTAGCAAACTGAAAACAAGACTTGAGTGAGGAATAGAATAATTTGTGCTGTTAAACCCCAGAGAAAAGGTAAGCAGAACTGAATGCTGCTACCTCACTAACATTTCTGGTATATATCTTAGAGGTATTTATTTTAAATAATGAGTATTTTCTTAAGCTGTATGAACTCAAATGCTGTTTCTATAAAGAGGGATGTTTGACCTGCTTTGAGCTATAAAAGAAGATTTGTGATTCTCCTAAGTCCACATGCCCTAGAGTAATATTAGTGTCAAACTGATTCTACGTTAAGCTCATTTAATGTACCTATGAGATGTTACTTTGCCAGCAGCAAAGGTCGCATGTTTTCAGGTACTGACAGTGCAAGTAATGACAAGTTCTTTTTGTGTTTGAGTGGATCAGGGTCTTTTTAGCATTCACTCAATGAACCTGGCAAACCGTAGCCTCTGCCTGAGAGGGCTCTGTGCCTTTGAGCATACAGCAGAGGGAATTATTAAACTTCTGGCACTGAAATCTATAGCTGTATTTAGTGCAGGCCTCCCAAAGGAATTTTTATGCCTTTAGCTAAATAGCAAACAATTTCAGCACTGACTACCAAGGTAGCAGATTTCTTATTGATCGTAAAAGAAACAGAGAAGTTCATTTATATAATTATATTTATTGGTTTTTAATGCATGTTTTGATTGGGTATGTTTCGGTCTGGTAGGTCAAACTAGCCTCACAGCTGCCGTTAGGAAAAAACAATAGTCTCTGTGAAGCTTTGCAAGCATGTTTCCTAAGATCTGATCAAATAGCTGAAACTCAGGAATAGAGCTGATGGGTACTGTTTTGCTGGATACTTCATGGGTTGTTGAGTGACATAAGCAAGTTATGTAACAATATCAAGATTCATACAATGTTGTGAGACGTCTTTAACAGGTCATCAGAAAGTGCATTAAACTGCTCACGTRGGGGCCTGACATTTCCCAAAGATTCACCAACTAAGCATGGTTTATCCCATATGTTTTGGTGGTGAAGAAAAAAGTTTTGTTCTCATAGCAGAAGCCAACAAAGGGAGTTAAATATTGTGATGCTGTGAGAACAGAATTTGATATGTAAAATCAGACACTGGCATTCTGTGTGGGAGATTTTGTGAGATCTGAGAAAAGGGAAATGGAAGCAGCTTCCAGGGATGACAAAAAGCTGCCCTAGGTGTCTCTCTCTTGCACAAACCGTGAAACAGAYACTCTGAGCCTGGAGTCATGTTCTCAGTTTCAGTGCTTCCTCSCAGACTGTTTATACTTTTAGCCCAAAATTGTCATTTGAGGAAAAGCAGGAAGGTCTCAAGAAYGTCAGCATCTGTCTTCCCATTAGGTGATCTAACCTGCAGAATCTAGTCCCTCTCCTCCTCCTGAGCACATGCAGCTTGCATGGGGTAGCTTCTCCACATTGAAGCTCCAAACCTCAGKAGGARGAGGAGGAGGAGGAAGGCTTGAAGCTCAGATCTCCAGTTTCGTGACGGATCCCCACTATCTTGTGAATTTTCCATGGCCAAGGCACACCTTGCAAATTGGGCTCCTCTGGAGACTTACGCCTGTCTGGTATCTCTCAAACATCTTTAGCTAAAAAGCAAGATCTTAGGTAAATAGTATGACAAAGACAGAGTGGTAACTGAGCAGGCCCCGAACCCCAAGCTTCCAAGGAACCACAGGTATCTTAGGCTCTTGAGCACGATAAGTAAAGATTATTTTAATTTTTCCTAAGTTTCTCTGGAAGAGCATCAATGTGATTTGTCACACGTTTGCTGAAGAGCACATTGGTTCATCCCACAGGGACCTGGATATTGTAGAGTTTATTCATTTGTTCACATATGTGTCATGGTTCCCAGAGGTGTCCACGCAGGGGTTTAACTGAACGTAATTAGCTCCATCAGCACAGAGTTGTGTGTGGACATGCCTTTCTCACCTCTGCACCACTTTGTATCACTGGCTCCCTTCTCCCTTGCCTCTCACTACATTTTTTCTCTTCCAGGATTCCTCAGTTTTAAATACTTTCTCAAATAATTTCTCTTTTTATTCTCTTACATATTGCTTATTATGCGAGATGAGATGATGTGGTGGGATATGATCGGGAAATCTGTTAGTTTGCGACCAAGCTCTTCACAGCAAAATTTGGGATTTGGACAGCTTCCTTAGCACAGCTGAGTAGAAGGAGAGGAAAAGAGGGCATTGTAGAATACGATGGAGTATTAGGCTTCAGGAGAAAGCAAATAAGCATTACAGGGCAAAACTGTGCCAGTCTTTTCCTCATAACAGCACTGGGTTCTGAGGCACAACTTTCCCAAAGCATAAGGAAAAGAAATAAGAGAATATTTTTTAATGTGGCAAGTGATGTCTTATGTCACCATCATTCTTCCAAAGGCAATATGTTAAAATTCAGGATTATAATTGATGTTTCTGAACACAAGTATAATTTTTTCCTTCTAACTGCATTTTTAGGACAATAATATGCCTTTTCTTTCCTTGTGAGGAAATAAACATACAGAGTTTCAAATACATATGTAAGAAAGGAAAATAACACAGGTATGTGTGTGCATATGTGGCTATCAGTATAGACAGATGTAGATATAAATATATGGATGTATAGATATAGATATGGATATATCTCCACATTCGTTTTGTAGTGATGATTGTTGATGCCCCCAGGCACAAGCTGGTAAATCATAAGAATTTAAGAAAGCCTTCCAAATGTGATCAAGCTTTCATCCTGTTTGCCTTTCTCTGTACTTTTGCAGTTGTATTATAACCCTTTGAGGTAGGGGAGCATCTCCAGGGAGATTTTAGTCTGCATCTACAGTAGTTTGATTACTTCCAAAAACTCTTTCAATTTGTGCTTTTCAATACATTTCCAGGAACAGGGGTGAGGTAATACGTTGTAAATTATACCAATTACGTGATCTGCTAGGTGGGATTCAGAGATTTAGATTTAGGTGTCAGTGAATAGCTGAGCTGCCATTACAGCCATAGTGTTCTCCTCTACGGCCAGCGAGGGCTGGAGAGCTGGGCAGGCACCTGTGCCTGGTCAGCCAAAGAGCTTTCCAGATCGCACAGATTGTATAGAGTAGACCCCCCTCTGACAGTCATGGGAGCTTAGACACCTATCTCACGTGATGACACCTACTTTCTGACACTTAAATCTAGGTGTCTGCAGTAAGRAGGAGAATCCTACCCAGGGTAATTATTTAAGTAGATGCAGATGTGTGTGTGAAATACAAACTGTGACTGGATTAAAAGTGATGTGATTTTAACAAGAATAAATTCCAACCTATTCCAGTAGGTGACCCCCAGGTATAATTAAAATCCAGTGTATGGTTAACCTACTTTTACCTGCACTTACCTACCACAAAAGGAATATATATGCCTAAATTCATGAGCTCAGTAGGTCTTTCTAGAGTATCTTTTGCCTGATTAAGATATTCAGGGTGCTTAGTAATCAGTTAATAATGCTAACTTCCATTAAGCTTTACATAAGTTAATTACATTTATTCATGTCCAATGAAAATATTAAACCCAGAAGTTAAAGAGCTGGTCCAGTACAGTCTGAACAACTCCAAGTAATGATTATTACCATTAAGTAAGAGCACTCATCACTTTCAGAAGTTGCTAGCGATATGCAGAGTAGAGCCCCAAAGGATACATCCGTACCGTTGAGGTTCAGCCTAACATCTCAGAACAACTGATAAGTCTTCAATATGGATCTGAAGTGATTCGTAGATTTTTGTGCTTGATCCTGTGCATGAATGTGAATTTGACTCTTAAGTAATAAAATCCCTTCCTCTAAATAAGAGATTCAGTCTTGTTTATTTTTGTGCAAGACCAGTTGCTGACAGCTTAGCAATAAAGAAGAGTTTGAATTTATAGATTTAGAGCTCTCAAATTCTTTTGTCTCAGCACTGTCTCACTAGATATGTTGGTTGTGAACCCATTCAGAAGCACATACAGTCAGCACTTGATTATCCATGTGTTGCAGATTATTCATGCCACAGATATTAGCTGAAGCTCAGAGGCATATGAATGTGGCTATGCTGCTTCCAGAAGCATCTCAACTCCATAATCAGTACAGCTGCTTTTGCATTACACAGAGCTGGAGTTAATAAGTCCATATGAATCTTATCTGGCTCCATGGTAAGCCAGTTCCCTGGGAAACACAGAGGAACACTTGATGCTATCAATCTGTTTCCAGCTGGGCTTTATTAATTTGGGCTCAAAGCTAGGTCTGCCAAGCCCATAATGGAGCTGGCATTGGTGGCAACTCTGTGGCTGGCAGGTGGAAAGGAGGRAAGCAAAGCATTTGCCTCTGCACCATGATCCCTTTTGCTAGGAGAGGAATTTGGGATTTATTAGTGGAGGCACAGTGCCACAAGATTACAGACAGCTTGTTCAATTTTGTGTCTTAACGAACAAGTCTTTCTGAAGTGCTAGGAGGAGCGGCATGGAGCCGCCCAAGCATCCTTGCCTTGGGTACGACCGCTGGTGGAGGAGACTTGATGCCTCAGTCCATGTCACACAGCTGAGGTACCACAGCCACTAAAGCATCTCCTGAGGCAGTTTCTGCATTTCAGGTGCAAGTGAGAGCCCTGTGTTGATTCTGCGCACAGCAGAATCAATGTCTTTACCATCCTTTCTTGACYAAATATTCCCACTGTGTTCAGTCAGGGCAGTCTGTGTATTCAAAAAAATGACTTTTGGAACATATAGATTGAGGGGTTTTTGATGCGTGTTTAGGTTTAGAGGAGAAATGTTTTTAAACTGTCAATAAGGGACTGATTTTAAGCATGTGTATTTATCTCTAAACTGTACTTTACATTGATCCTAGACTGACATTGGCACCATGGACTGGGCAGCTCTTGTAAGCCTACAGCATGAAATAATTTTTCAGCTCTGATTATTTGATTTTTTCTCAACTACTGACATTCATGTACATGCACTTTTCWTATATAATAGTTAGACACATTTTTGCTAGGGTAATCTTGAAAGCCTAGCCTCAGATTTATTAACATTGTAATGGTTTATGATAGCTGTGAAAGTTGCCATAGTTGCAGGGTGCTATTTCCATACATGATGGAGGCACTTCTGAATAAGGTTGTTCTTAGATGCAGTCACTGACTGATGTTGATTTTGCCWTCCTGCTAAAAAGCAAGATTGCAGAGAATTCTGGGCAATAAACATCGGGGATATCCCCCTAGGTTCTTTATGGTTGTATACTTGTTTCCTTATTTTTAATTTACTTTCAAAAGTCYGATTTTGAAGAGTGTAGGTTCTGAAACTATGATGTCAACTTATATAGAAACGAAATCCAGAAACCTCAAGTATGCTGTTAGACAAYGGAAAACTAAAGTCCATGGACAGACTGAAATATAATTAGAGAAAACATAACATGAGAAGCATCTCTGTTGTGCTGATACAAATGTTTCCATGGGTTGCAAATATTTTTCAATTCTCCAGCAAATTACCATCAAAAATTTTCAAAATAAAATATAGACTAATTAAGTCTCACAATTTGAAAAGTAGATAAGAGCTATATTGAGATCATTTCTATGTCATTGGAATACAGCTTGATTCATCTGTGATTGGCATTTGACAGCATGTAGCCTGTTACACCAGATAGTGACAATCACATATGGAAAGTAACTCTAGATTGCAACTGTAGACAAGATTCTAACCAAAATTTCCCAGACATTYAGTGTAAACACAGCAGCAAAATTAAGGCACTGTCTAAATTTAAAAAGAAACTACTGTTGGTATTGTCTGTTAATTGCACTGGAACTCCCATAAATACAGGTAGCTCTTACCCTGTCTAGCTATTTGCCCGGGCAAGTCSCTTAATCTTTTCTTATCAAAACAAGGGCCAAAGACATGCTATGAGGAACAGATTCCAAAAGCTCTGTGGAGCCAAAAAATCTGTTGCCTGTGATGCCAGAGAACTGCGCTAAGGACATTTGGTAAGACTTCACTTTGCCTGTATTTCCTTGAGCCTTGTCTTTCTGTTAAAAGTGTTYAATTATATGAGCTATGTCAATAATTGCCCAAGGTTGTCTACATAATCTAAGTCATTTCAGGAATTACTTATGAAAGTAGTGAATTTGATGAGTATATTAGTTAAGCTAATTAATCATCAGTTAATCATGGCCTTGTACTTAGACAAGCAACAGCCTTGCAATATGCAGTGCCTCAGGGCAATAAGTAGAGAATACTGCAGCTCGCATGAGGCATTGGAAGTATTTCTTTTTAATCTCGCTTGTGCTAGCCTATAGGCACATTATAAATTCATTAAAATGGAAAACTACCTATTCTTTACAACCTCTATCCTTCCAGTAGTGCAATCCAACTTCTCAAATACTGTATTCTTCAACTGAATTTCCTCAGCCTGCAGGAAAAGGAAAACCTAGGCTGCAGAAATCCCTCTGCTGCACAGACTGCCCGTTCTCTGTTTTATAAACTTGCATCTTTTCCAAAAACTTTAGAAACTTTTAAGTGTGCCTGACAGGTAAATTAATCTATTGTCTGACAGACYGAGAAGTAAACCTAGTTCTTTTCCAGCTAACTTTCACTTTTAAACWAATGGGCCAGTCTTCAAGGTATCCCCATTTCAGAATTACAGTTCAGGAAAAGAGATGGTCTGTTGGGTAGGGTGCCCAGAATCGTTGTGCAGAACCGTTTCTTTGTAGATGGAAATCAGTGATTGTGACTCCACCCAGAAGCAACTAACCAGAACAACTGCTGCTGGATCATCACTTCCCTTTTGTACAGGCTAATGTTTTGCAGCAGCTCGGGTGTCTGGGCGTGTTGCTAACAACTCATAAGCATGCGTGCTGTGTTACCATAGTTGAATGTTCATGGGAGAACGACTTTGATATTGAGAGTAGGTTTTTAATCCAAGAGGAATGGTGTCACTGTTTTTATAACACAAACTTTAAAAAATGCCTTTGTGGTCTCTGCTGTTGTTTTCATCTCTAAGGATCTAACTCAAGGGTGATTCAGCATACCTGGCTTTCACAYAGCAGACCCGTGACTCGCTACCCTTAGTCTGCTTCCAGTGCTTCCCTGCCTGGGAACCTCCTTTCRGTTCACCTGGGTGCCCTGACAGTGCAACTGAGTGAAAACTTCTCAGCTACTTCCGTAGCTGCTTTCTGCTAYGCTTGTCAGCTCTAATTGTATTGTATCAGAATTAACAGGGCTAAAAGCAGGGCAGCAACTAGGAATTAGGAGGGTGRTAAAGTCAGCATGGTCGAATGTACTAATAGAATCATAAAAAAAAAATCACTGCTTTAATGGCAGCTTTTTTGCTCTACTCTACTCATTTACATGCTCAGTTCAAGAAATGTCCCGTTCTCAGAGGATGATTTTGTTCTTTCATGCCATAGCCTTAGGCAAAATTCCTCAGCACCACTGTATTTTGCTGTGAGAATATTTGTGTTCTGAATCAAAGCTCAAATGTTCAGTACTTTGGCTATTTGAAGAAATCAGTTGTTTAACATTTYAAGTGACTCATAACAAAGTCCACTTCTAAACAAAAACACTCCTAGTTAATTCTTAAGTTTACTTTGCTAGGAAAACCAGGCTGAACTCTTGAACAACCCAGGAGTAGGTGCAGTAATATCAAAGTACATTAGAAACACATGGCCATATTTACATTAAGTAAATTAACTGCATAGGAGGCCTTGCATTAACTGGGTGTGCTAAGGCACTTTAAGCCATTATGTAATGCAAAGCTATGGTAGCAACACTAGTGTTTCCAATCTTACCAGCACACAGCAAGAGGATAGCAGGTCTCTTAGTTTTCTCTTAGAAGAAACAATTCTACTTGTCTCTCTCTTCTCCCCTTCTGCCCTATCAAAATGAGAACAAGAACAGGAGCCTCAMCAAAAGTTTCCCAAGGCAGTGGGAGCTGGGGAGAGTCTCTCCTGCAGGAAGGACCTACCAGCTTCCTTTCAGTAAGGAGGGCAGAAAGTAGAAGGAAGCTGGTGAGAAGGGCTCAGATTACATGGTTCTGTGGCTTTCCAGATGGGTCCTCACTCTTGCAGACATGCAATCAGTTTATTGAGAAAAAAAAAAGATACATATTCTATCAAAATGAAAACCACATTTCAGAAACATATTACTGATTCTATGATTCTATGATATAGCTGGCTTGGCTCCGTACATAGGAGTGTTCCTTATTCCTACCCTTTATCTTTAAAGGAGGCACTGGGGAACATGGATTAGATGATTAAATCAAATTAACTAACTAATTACATTAAAACAGTATGTTGGATAAAATTATTGGGTTTTGCTTTACAGTGTTGTGAAGGCAAATTCCCTGTACAACTTCACACATTAAGCAGGAACAGCTCTTATTTAATAGGACTTGGCTGTAGGAGTTGTGCAGAGGATCAGAGCCAGAAATAGCAGTCAGAAAGAAATGATACTTCAGACAAAGTGCAGCAGTATTCCCTGACAGTTCTGCAAAATTTGTTAATTTATTTTATTTGTTTTTTTAAGCACTGAATGATACTTTGTTTTAGTGGTGGTAACCTGCCCAAACTAGCAGCCTATGGGAGGCTGAAGTCATATTTTGATAAGCATCAATATTCTAAATCAACTCATTGTGCAAAGGCAYAAAGAGCCAAACAAAAAGTAATACTGTCAGAATTAGTGATGTCTGGTCTTCTCTTCTCCAGCGAGGCTGTAAACACACATGAGTGTGGTACCCTTCCCATTGTGTGTCATCCAAACTCTGTCTCCTTCAGCCCTGAAGAACAGACATTTCTAGCATTGCCAACTCTTTCTGCTTTATCAGGCCTCTCACTTTTGGCATTGTACGATTCAGGGAAAACTTATCTCTCATTTGGAAGGAAAAAGAAATGTTCTTTAGGACTTACGATTGCCAAAAAGACTTTCAAAATGTACAACCATAAAGGCTGAGAAGCCAAAAGATAAATAACATGAACACAGCATTTTTTTTAGTATCATTATTTTGAAACCAGCTTCTTCGTTTATCTTGGGGCTTGATTCACACCTTTTTATTTAATGCTTGGTGTTGGCAGGAGTAGAATCTCCCTTTTTTCAATGGTTCTGCTTTCTGCTTTTCAGTAACTTGAACACCTCTGTCATTTTCATCTGCACCAATTGCCTTGTTTCTTTAATGCTACTGCTACTATTGAAATAAGTGGGAGTTTTGCCAGTAACTTCAGAGTGGAGCTTAACAAAAATATCTTTGGGGAAATTTAAGCAAAGAGTTAGTCCTTCAGACTATTTCAGACTGGACCAGTATGCTATTGTGCAGCATGATTAAACCATTGTTATGCTTTTATTCCCCTTGTATAAACATAACTGTGGTATAAAAATCTTTTTGATGTCTACGATAGTATATGGCATCACAGAAGAACTAAGAAGCTCTCCTAAGCTGATTAAATAAAACCAACAAGAGTCACAGGAGGGAAGGGAGGAGGGAAAACACTTGCTCGCCTGATCTGAGATGTTTGCAAAAGCGGCAGCAATYCTCCACCAGTTAAAGACTGAAGTTTCCCTGGTGGACTGGTGACCTTTGATGTGATAATTGCTGGCTTTCCTGAAACTCCAAAAGAGAGTATGTATAGTAGGTTTAGAAGAAAAAGGGATAAATATTAATGAAGCATTAGATTTTCATTCAAGAGCAGTGGGAGCCAAGCAGTTAAATGCTCTTTTTCATCTCATGAAACAGGATAAAAACTCAGATCCCTATAATATTTGCCACATATTCTACATACCTTAATCTCAGCAGTTTTATAGAGTGCTATGCATTTCTGTGGGGAAGAGAGCTTATTCTGATGTTGAAAAGTGTATTCATTAAGTTAGATTTTTCTTCTGTTGAAACTGCTATATAAAATTACTTCTAAAATGTTGTTTTAAGGTACTTGCAGTATTTACCCCAAGCGTAACACATACATGTGTGTAAGAGTATTGATTTTCTATTACGGTGGCCTTAGAAGTTGTATTCTTCAGGCCAAGCTGAAAGGTGAAAATATTATCCTTCTTTTGGCGTGATCCATGCAAAGGCTGAATATCTTCCTACCCTTTACCTGAATCCAGATCGATTCTAAGTTAATGCTTTTTAAGGATACTCTTGCACACACTTCACCTTGAGCATAGAAAATAACAGGTGAATGTGCCACAGTTAGCATGCAGTTCCCTTGCTCCCTCAMAAGCTGGATGAAAGGAGAAATGTCTATCAAGCTTTCTGTAACTGCCCGGAACAATCCCCAGTGCTACACAAAACCAGCAAAACTTAGCTCATAGCTTACCGTAGAGATTTTTTTTTTTCCAAAGAGGCACAAGTGTTTTATTTACCTGCTAGTGAAGTTACTTTCTTCTGGAGTTAGTGGTTGCTTTAGTTAGCAAGTGAAAAGACACTCAAAGTTTGCCAAAAGGCTTACTACCAACTCCAGTCAGATGTTAATTTGCATGTCTGTCCTGACTTCAAAAAGATTAAGTATTAGCCTTTCGTCTGGCATGTCAGCTGTATTGTACTGTTATCTTGAAGTATTTTAAAGCCAAATAAAATTGAGATTTTCAGACTGATTAGATGGTGTGACTGCAAAGGCATTTTTGTAATCAAGAAATGTCTTTGTTAAAACGGCCATCATATCTGACCTGTTCCCTAGGTCAATAAAGCTGAAGGGCTCTTGGCTTCTTGCAGAAAGAACTCATGGTGGCCTGAGGCTGGGCCCATTTCCATATGCATACACTTAACTGCCAACCTAGCAACATATATGTTTTCTTCAAATGGCAAATATAGCATCAAATGAGACACACAGTCTCTCTGGAAAACATCCTTTTAAAGCTGCCTGAAATGAGAGTTTAAATATCAAAAGACTAGCTCGAAGRAAGGGAATGATCAAACAACCGGACTACTTTGTGATTTACATGGGTTATTTTGCTGATGATTAAGTAAAAAAAGTAAGACAAGGAGTAAGTAATTACACACTGAAGAAACTCTCCTTCTTATTGGCTTATTAGCAGTATTCATAAATTGAGAGACTCTCCATACAGGAATCACTTGCTAATTCCTTATAGCCTACAGATTTCATTTGCTTACATTAATTTTCTTGGAGGAAGGAAAAAGAGCAGGAAATATTCACAACCTGTGTAATCACTAAGCATTAGAAAATTCAGGGAACATTTGTAAATAAGGAAGGCTACATGYTTATCACATCTTTAGCTGTGAGCAACCTTTCCTAAAAGGCTGGTTAATAAGAAGAATATGGTAATAATAACCACTGGTTATGCAAGAAACCATTGGTTATTGCAAGATATAGAATAATTCCCAATAGTTGGTGGGGAGCTGCTTCATTGTCAGCACAGCTGACARTAACAGTTACCATTAGCTATGTAAATAGAGAAAAATCTTGATTATTAGATCATAAAAGTTTCCACGTACTGAAGTTTCAGTCTGTTACTTGTATAGAAAAGACTTTGAAAAGTGACGCTTAACTATATTTTCTCACCCTATTAGTAATACATGGTTCCCCCCATCAGTAATACACCTTCGTTCTTGCTCCTGTGCTGACAGCCACTGAAAACTCCCTTTCTGCTGCTAGAGCTGTGGAAAGGTGCTGGAGGGTAAATTAGGTCCAGGTCTCAGTTTTTATTCTTGGATTCAAAAACTATTCTAGTAATGACTGAGAGAGGATAGCATTTTACCTGTTTCTGGCCTATGCCAGTAATGAACCCAAACATCAACAGATGGTGACTACTGTTAAAACTTTCAGACGCCAGCAAGYGCTGTTTTTAAGGCACAAGCAGGTTGTGAGGATTTTTCTTTCTCTGAAAACATGTCATCTAGGGACCATGTAAGTAACAAAGTATCAGGATAATAATCTGAATAGTAGCCTGATTATAGGATCAGTAAGCTGATCTGTTGGTACAACTGTGCTAACTTTACAGTCATTTTTGATGTGCTGCACTTGTTACAGTGGATGACATGCCCAGTCAACAGATGATGAGTGTCAACAGTCTGCCACTATAGTCTATATATAATATATATAACAGCAAGTGATATGTCACACTCTAGTCCCTACTAATATTGTCATTGCTCAAGTCTGAATCTCACACAGATTACTCAATTTAAGTGCCCTCTGTCTTCAAAGAGAAGGAAGGCTTGGCACTGAGGAGTGTTGAACATATTTATGTTTGGCAAAGAGTCATAACTCAGATGATTAATCTGAAAAATTTTTTATTAGTAGATAAGAAAATATTAGTAAACCTTTGCCAGTTCCCTTTTTTAGTTCCTAAGGCATAGATTAATTGAAGAAATATAGTCTGTCTTATATTCCTGCAGTATGGAACAAGTGAAAACTTTATACARTGACCCAAATATAGCACTCCAGGCTTATCATCACTCTTAGTAATTTCTGAATAGYATGTACTCGTTTTACAAGTAAAGAGATGAATTAATTCTAAGGCAGCCCTAGCTCAGATGTGAGGTTGATGAATGGAAACAATGCAACTTTGAGGAGGCTTACCTGGATCATTAAGGATCCAGGCTTGTGGTCCAGCCTCACATGATATGTCAACATCCATAATAAATTACAGAATGGTGTTAGTTTTGAAAAGTTCTGCTGGTATGGCATGGCATCCTCAGCTTTAATACCACAGGGTTTTAAGGAAGCCCTTCTTAYTCATGACTGTTGTCATTTAATATTGCAGGGATCTATATCTAAGACACAGCTTTCATAATGYTAGAACTGACTGCAGGATGCCAATCCAGATTTAGATGCTTCAGATTGTATTTTCATTTCACACTGCAATGAAAACAAAACYCTTTCAGTGGTTTTAGGTTTTTCTTCCACAACATGAAATCATGTTGAAATTCATTTTCAGATTGAAAAGTTAAGTGTTTAGGCCTGATCCTCTGCCTAGGAGGATGCAGAAAGCTTATCCTATTCTGAATTGTACTTTCTTTGTTTTGGTTTCAATGCTATCTCTTTGATATCCCAGTGATATTTAAATAGCTAAGTGTTTGCACAGTGAATTGAAGAGCTTACATAAAGGATGTTATGTAAGAAAACATAAAAATATTGACTATATTGTAGCCAACATATATCTTACAAACAGAAAAAGATACGTTAAAAAATTGTCCGAAAGTCCTATTCTCCAGAATATTCCTGTAATGTACAACATAAGGAGTAGATTTTTGGCAGCAAGCTTTAGGCAGGTATTAGATGCTAACCTGTGACATTTATCACCCTGCCTAGGAGATGCATATGATTCACACTAGYCAGTCAGTGGCCTAGGTTTTAGGCAATTTCACACTAAAAAAGAGAACTTATTAGCAAAGGCTCTTTGCTCTTTGGTTCCAGTTATTTGCTTCCTAAGATTGCCTTCTCACTATGTCTTCACCTGTAAGCTAAAACTTATATCTTTGAGCTGATATRTATTTTGTCTAAACTGCCAAATTGCATATTAAACCATAGAAAATAGAATAGAAAATTTATAATAAATAGACCTCTCATTATCATTCTGATATAGGTGATGACTTGTGACATGTTCAATTCTACTTTCTCTCTTTTCTTTTTTTTTTTTTGTTTTGTTTTGCTTACACCCTTCCCTATAGAATAACCAAGTCTGTTGATTTATCAGGAGCAATTTCTTGGTGAAATATATGTGATCCCATTATAACAGAGTTTGCCTGTGTATGTTTAGGGCAACTCTTCTGCATTATAGCTTATGGGGTTTGATTTTCRTTCAGATGCACAGACATCCTGTCCTGAACATCTCATTTGCAACTGATACTGCTGTTTCCCATGAGTCAGACCCAGGGGATGCTCCCAGCCCGTCCTGTCCTTACCCACCGCTGGCCTCCCCTAGACTGGCCCTGCCCCATCAGCAGTCCCCCTGCCCTGGCATCGGGGAGCCCTCCGGCCCTGGCAATGTGGTTATAGGTGTTACCTGAAACATAGGAAGATTTCATYTGCAGCTACATAAAAATTACATTAGAGAACATAGGAAACACATGCCAATGCTCAGATATTTTGCTGTATCTGCTTCCCAGCTCGGTTCATGAAAAGCTTGATATGTAACTCAATATTATAATAAAGATCAATTTTTAGGAAAAAAAAAATCATGCAATGAATTGTGAAAAGGTTTTGAAAATAGCTGCAATGTTAAGATAAATGCCTGTTGACCAGAGGTCAACAGTTTTAAATGTAGGAGATAATGGAAACATAATCTGGTGCTATATGATATGTTAACATAATGCTTTTTTCATTTCAAATCTTTTCTTTCTTTATATCCTGCAAGGTTTGCTATATTTTTGTCTGAATTTTAATGTGTSTATAATCTCAAAGATACTTTATCCATTAGAGAAGAGGCAAGTTTCTAGAAGTCTGCAGTAAAATGGAGAAATAAGAAAGTGGGGTAACAACAGCAGGCAGCTGAGCAGTGGGTTGTGGTATGTGCTATATTGATTCTGTCATCCCTGTCCTGCAGGTCTAGGGGTCAGATTTAGGGTACATAATCTGTTTGAAAAGAYTGTGCTGTTTAAGAAAACGCATTAAGAGTTTTATAAAAGCAAATTACAAAATGGACAAAACA
>NW_028185273.1:142942-165436 GCF_003343005.1 Rhea americana
TTTGCAGTCTGGAGGTTTTTGTATGCTAATATTCAGTGTTGGCTTCCTTTGCCACAAAGTGAAATGTTTGGGCAGAAAATACAGAGAAATGTGCCATGACCTTCCTGTAGAGTTTTTCTGAATATTCTGTCCAACAGATAGTRTTTGCTTTTCACAAAAAGCCCTGAGAAGCCCCCCCTACTCTTAGAAGATTGTGTGACGGGTTATCTGGAGCAGGTGCTGGTCTATGAAACTTTGGCTCCCAGTCTCAAAGTGTATCTGTTATTAAGAGGTTATRATCAGAGCTGCCTACACAAACAACGCTTTGGGAAAGATTCTGYGAGAACACATACAAGCTAATAACTTCATTTCTACGACAGAAAAACTCTGAGAAAACTCTTGGAACTCATCATAATGATATCTTCAAGAATAATCTGTTTTATGATAGATTTTAAGGTGGTAAGAAATAATACAAAGCTACAGAATTTAYTGTATGTAGAACTCATTATGATTAGCCTTTATTTCCAGGAGACTTTTCCTGGAAAACTACTTTACAGTGGTTATAAACCTTTTGTCAAAATTCCCAGATTAAAATCTGTAAGTAAATAAATTTTGCAAATGTAATGCCATTGTGAATAGAGGTCTTGATAACACTGGACACCTCTAGCACTTCTTATTTGTAGTTCGTGAAATAATAGTGGTTACAAGTGTCCTCATGTTACAGTCCTCATGTTAATGATGGGGAAACTGWGGGCAGGGAGGTGAAAGTCTTGTAGATCGTCTGGGAAACTGATGGAGGATAAAGAATGTGGTCCAGTACTTCYGCACTTTAAATTTAGTGACTGGAAAAACTTAATAACATAAGAGGAAAAAACATGAATATTTAATTACAGAGCTCCTAACTATTTAACTTCTAACTTTTCTCAATCACTGAAAGAGCCTTGGAAAATTATCATTATTCATTCTCTGAAGCACTGCATCTAGAGGTTTGCAATCTTCTAAAAACTAATAATCACCTCGAATAGTATTTTCAAGAACAATTGGAACTTGTTGACAGTGCTAAAAAAATCATATTTTAAAGCAGCAACTGTTTCACGTAGTGAAACTGGGGATGTAGCTTTAAGCTGCCTACATTTAGACTTTAAAATCAGCCATTCAGGACAGAGGAGTTCCCACTGGAAAAACATTCGTTTAACTCCTGATAAATTACTCATTTTGCTTGTTTATTTTAAAGGACAACATACACAGAAATGTATTCATTGCACATGAATTAGCTCCTATATTATGAGTGTGCAGTGTGGTTACTGTGAAACATTTACGCCACCCAACTCATCAGAAACCAGGCGGATCATTTGTTTCATTCCAGCTGTGCTCTTTACATTTACATGAGGCCTGGAAGGGAGAGGATTTCAACTCTCTTTCTTTCTTATATATATAAAGTTACTTTTCTTTTTCAAATCCTGATTGCTTTTATCACACTGTTTTTATTAGCAACAAAGGTAAAATGATTAAGTCTAAATTACTTTTCATTTCTTCTGAAGCAGTGGCCACTGCAATAATTGGAAAACTTCTGTCCAGTTCAAAGTACTTTGGACCAGGCCTGAAATCTTGGATAATTCTCATGACTGAAGAGCAAAATTTAGCCTTTAATGTTTAAGAGTTTGAATGCAGGAAATAATTTTGGAGATTTCTAGTAACCGTGTACAGTGATGAGATAAGTGGATTGGGAATCCCAAGAGCCACAAAGGAGTTTTAGACCTGTGGGCAATGAGAGGCACGGATGTTGTTCAGTGGTACTACAGTATGTGGAGATCTAGGACCTGCTTTGGTGCCACTGTCCTTCAGAGAACAGCCTACTAGTCTGTTGCTGCGACTGGATTTTGGTAAGCCTATAACTGTGGCAAAACCAGTATTTTTTATGGCACTATTCATTTCTGAATAGAAAAAAAAAAGAAAAAAGAAAAAAGAAAGAAAGAAATGGAAAAATCATGTTTTGAGAAAGAGCCAGCACAACTATTTGAAAATGTTCATTGATTCTTTCATATCACAAGCAAAGGCTTGGTGAAATTTTGATTTGCTTAGTTCAGCTCACTTCTCCTTAATAGCAATATTTTAAAAAATGAATATTTGTCTCAGCCCTTGTTAGACAGCTCCTAGAATACTATGACCAGTTTGGGGGCCCCAATACCAAAAAGAYATTAATAAAATTGACCGAGGTCAGTGGAAGGCCACCAGGATAATTAGGGGCTGGAGCACTTGTTCTGTGAGTAGGGACTGCAGGAGTTGGGCTTGCTTGTCCTGGAGAAGAGATGACTTCAGGGTTGGGGGTGGGTGGAGAGGACAACAGCAGCCCCCTGGTACCTACTGGGAGATCATTGAGAAGACAGCCCAGTACTTTGCAGTGGTTCACGGCAGAAAAACAAAAGAGATTCAGATGGGATATAAGGACATCTGGACATTTTTTTTTTACCCTGAGAACAGTTAAGCAGTAGAAAAGGTGTCAGAGAAGTTGTGCAGTCTCCCTGCTTGGGGGATTTCAAGACCCAAAGCCCTGTGCAACCTGGTCTGACCTCACAGCTGAGTCTCTTAAGGACAAAGAATTGGGTTCTCTCTCTGCAGGCCTAAGCATTCCTGAATCAGGTCATTGATGTAGGAGAGAAATGCACTTTGTGAGACGCTTTTCAAGTAAGAACTTCTTGCCTACATTTAGGAAAAAAAAATATTCAGTAAAGCAAGCACTGATGATATCCAAATGATAATCACTGTAAATGTCCCAAATTCCTTCTTAAATGAAATTAAAAAAGCAGTCCCTTGCCTTTCTCTCTCTTCTTCATTATCTAGGAGTTATTTTTGATTCAGCTTAGTCCTTCCCATTCCTGATCCATTCTGTATTATTTAGAAGGTTCTACTTAATGGTTATCAATTTCCGTTCCTGTCTTGCTTCTCCAAACATAATGCACAATCAGGTGCTGGAGCATAAACTTGTCTGCCTGCTCCAAAACTGCTATAGAAAATAATTCATCCTGGTGCTGTGTCAAGCATCTTAGTAGAGTCTTGGCTCAGTAGCAAGCTTGTAATTAACTATCTGCMAAGATGATAGAAAACCATATCTCTTTATTGTTATATAGGAACTTTTCTAAATGAGAAGTGCATTGGRAAAAAAAAAAGATATGTGCTTGAATGTATTTGGCTTTCATTCTTTAAAACTGCTCTCTCATTTACAGAACCCAGGTCTGTGAAACTGAAAATAGCTGTACGTGCACTTAAAAGATACGGGAAGTCTTTCTGCAGGCATTCTCAGTTGGAAAATGGAGATGTTTGTATACCTGCAAGTCTTTTAAAGTGTTTTCTGAGATAAAGGTATTCACAGAATAATTTCAATAAGTCATTCTTGATGCTCTTAGATTTCACATTGAAGATTGTTTTCAAACAGTTCTTTGAGAACAGGTTTCCAGAATTCAGGCTTGGTGAATTGGTATTTTTTGGGCAGATTAGCTATATATRGTACATTTAGTCCATGAACATGTAAATTTAACTCTTTAATTTCTGGCTTTTTGGGTAGGAATATTAATTTTCGGATGAAATTCAGCATCCAGATGCTTCATACCTTTTGGYCTTTCCTCATGTACCAGTGATGTTTAACTTATTTTAAAATGTTCGGAAAAGATCTTAAAGCATCCTTGTGCCAGGGATTTATTGTAGAACCTGCAGGAAGCTGGTTTAAGGAGATGAGAAGTCCTGTTGAATCCAGCAGAAATGTTTATTTTACATAGCAGGATACATGTATCAGGGACTTACATGCCTGCCTTGAAAAATTTGGCATTTAAATCCRTCCGTCATACTCCTTGATTATATTTCTGATCATTCCCAAGCAAAAATTATTTCAACTCGTAAGACGTGGCAACTAGGATGATGCTGTTCCTTTTCCTGGCATGGTTTTAAGGCCATGTGGAGATGCCTTTCCGAGTTTCCTAGTGGTGGGTCAGTGGCAGGTCACTGCAGGAATCCCCTCTAAGCGTTTGCAGGTGTGCCTCCACGTCGGGACTGCAGGACTGTGACAGGAGGAGAGGGACCGGAAGGGTTATGTGATAGCAGGTAGAAGTCCCCTGCTTTTCCTGGCTTGGGCTATATCTTGCCCCCACACAGGTAATGCAACTCAGCAAATGCTGAAGGTTTGCTGACTGCAAAGGCAATTAAAAATAAGATTGGTACCAGAGGTGATGTGCTGCTCAGCAGTGCCTCAAGTCAGTGCAGCTTCCTCACTGACTAGTCTTTATGGAAAGGGATTTGAAGCATCTGCTTTCTTGTAACAGATTGTTTTGTTTGGTCTGACTGTCTGTTTACTATTATTAGTAGGCTGATTTCTCTCTACTTTAGGTTTCTCAGAGAGGATATCTATTTTAAAACACATTTCTTGATCTGCCAAGGAGCTCTTACATGTACATCAATGATGGTAAAATTTATGTTGTGTCAGGACTGGAAAAGCTACTTGACAAAGAGAAGCAATCTGGTAAGGAAAATTTTGCTTAAAAGAAAGTACTTTGAGGGCCTGAACCACTGATTCTATCTTAGTAGTCAATTTGAATTTATTGAGAATAAAATTCATTTGAATCTAATGAGATTACTCCAAGAAACAAAATTTATTAGATTTGGTCTCTAAACCTGGAAGTGAAGGAGAAAGTCAACAGACACCATATGCAGCCTGTAGCGTATGTACATGCCCATAAGCACGCTCGTTGTGCATGTAAGCACACCATGTACTGATGCTCTGAATAAATTCTCTTTCTGTGCTGCAGGGTAATAGAGTAAGCAGTTACAGGAGCTGCCCAACTATCCTGCTTAGCCAGTGAATGGCATCTACCTAGATTTCTGTGGTGTTTTTGAAACATTCTTCCTTCTATGGCCATGAGCCAGCAATGTGCCCTTGTGGCCAAGAAGGCCAATGGTCTCCTGGGGTGCATGACGAAGACTGTTGCCAGCAGGTGGAGGGAGGTGATCCTGCCACTCTACTCAGCCCTGGGGAGGCCTCATCTCAAGTACAGTGTCCAGTTCTGGGCTCCCCASGACAAGAGAGACATGGAGCTACTGGAGAGAGTCCAGCGTAGGGCTACAAAGATGATCAGAGGGCTGGAGCACCTGCCCTGTGAGGAACGGCTGCGAGAGCTGGGCCCCTTCAGCCTGGGGAGGAGAAGACTGAGGGGGGATCTCATCAATGTGTACAAGTACCTGAAGGGAGGGTGTCAGGGGGACAGGGACAAACTCTTTTCAGCTGTCCCATGTGACAGGACAAGAGGCAATGGGCAGAAATTGAAGCACAGGAAGTTCYGCCTGACCGTGAGGGGRAATTTCTTCCCTGTGAGAGTGATGGAGCACTGGACCAGGTTGCCCAGAGAGGTTGTGCAGTCTGCTTCTCTGGAGATCTTCAAGGCCCGCCTGGACACAACCCTGTCTAACATGCTCTAGGTGACCCTGCTGAGCAGTGAGGTTGAATTAGATGATCTCCAGAGGTCCCTTCCAACCTCAACCATTCAGTAATTCTGTGTTACAGCTAGAAGTCCATCTGACATCCTTTCCTAGGGGCACAAATGCTGCTATCCATTTCAATACATATGCATACATGTATGATTAATTAGAGTTGTGCTTCTTCGTAGCATCAGTTCCTCATGCTTCAGTCCTTCAGTCCTGCCACTGACTCACTCTCTTATCAGTGAGAAAAGCAGCAAGAGCTGTGGTGTTAGCCTAGTCCTTGCCAGTGTGGGGCCCTGGATGTGCACTCTGACATCACTCTGACATCACTCTGTCTTCCCACCCACATGATGTCACTACCTACTGGAACTGCCCATACGATAACAGAGGCCAGTACAATGTGATAAGGAGACTGATTTGTTCTCTGTCTTCTGTCTATATATATGCAGATTCATAAATAGTCTGTGCTAAAGATGATCTATTCATATTCAAGTTAGGCATGTCCATTTATTTAGAAAAATAGACTGATTACTTWAAAAAAAAAAAAGGCAAAACCCCGCCTTTCAAGCAGACCTGCAGTTTTTGGAGGAGAAAAGGATATACTTAGTGAGCAAGTCATTAAATTTCTTTATTTTCTTAGCCAAAGGAGATGTGAAAAACTGTGCTTTTGCACAGTTTCTGCATCCTGCACACTTAAAGAAGAATTTCTAGAAATGCTCAAACTGTGTTGCTGTTGTTCACCACTGTGATATGATCTCCCAGCTCAAGACTACTTACTGCATCACTGAACCCTCAGTATGTTATTGTACAGTATGTTTTAATAATGCCCCACACTGTTGAAATGAGCAGGGGTATAGTAAAGATATGCGGTTTAAAAAGGAATTTGAAAATTATGTTAAATTCCTTCATATACAAAGGAGGCTCTTTATCATTGAAAAATACTYGGGGTGTTTTGCCAATTATATTACCTGCTAGTTGGAAAGCGTACTTTCTTTAGAGATAAAAAAAATCTGATATCAGAAGCCTGTTTGGAGCCTTGTGCACATCTAATTATCTTTCCTGGTCTTAATTATTTAGCAAGTGCTAATAAACTGCACGTATCATGACACTCACGTTTAATAAGCATATAAATTTAATTGATTTTTTTTGCCTCTCTTTGAAGACTCACAGACATGGAATTCAATCATGAGCCAATGGCATTATAACTTCCAATATAACATCAGGTTTTAATAAGCCTCCTGTTTGCTGCACACATGTGCTCAAGACTGCTTGGAAACCAAATCAGTAGAGAAAAGGGATTACTTTAGATTACTTTGAAATGTGCATTGTTTGAAATGGCCTCTGGTGACCAGCTTTCATGAATGGCTGATTTTACTTGTGGGGCACATCATCTGGCTCAATTATACCAGTCTCCTTTGTATGACAAGTGCACTTGGTTGTGCTGAAATATGAAATTTTAAAACAAAGTAAATAAGACGAGGAGGAAATAAATTCAGGAAACAGTATATCATTAGAAGCTTGTAACGTAACAGTAGGCACCCTTCTTGCTGATAAATATGCTAGAATTTTCTTTTAAAATGTTTCACTGAGTTGAGGTTGATATGAAAATACTATGTTTGATTTTCTTTAATATTTGGTTCAGCTATATTTATGCACATTAAAATAATTTTTTTTTATTGCAAGGCAGATGATTTCTTCTATAGAATTTATTTTAAAATGATATTAGAATTTATTGTTTTACTCTGACATATGAAATGTTGGAAACTTTTACCTACTAAGAATATCCGTTAACCTGCACAAAGTTATAAAAGTAGGTTAAAAAGTGTGTATTATTTTTTCAAGTCACTGCAGGCTTTTTCCTTTCCTGTCTGTAGCTGTTTGTGAAATTACAATGTAAAAACTTAATATAAGGTTATGATTCTCCCTGCCTGCAATTACTTTAAATTACAGTTACTTTAAATTAATCTAGCTTAAGGCACTGAAGATACATCATTGTAATACACAGATTCTATTTGGAAGGTGTGCAGATAACCGATTGATTAGTAAAGCGTATTGGAAATCCAACAGATAATGATTAGATTAAACCTAGACAGGAACTACATTCTTTGTGTTCCCTATAAATCCTATACTTTACTACTAAGATTAGTGGATTAACCTTTAAAAAGAGACAGTAGATCTTGCTTTTTTTTCTGACTTCTGCTGTACTGTAAAAGTATTTCTCATGGCTGCAGGGTTGATATTCTCACAGGAAACTAATCTGCAGATTTACGCTGTTGTGTCTTGTAGTCTCAACATTTCTGTGTTTTCCTTTTAAAGAAAAGATAGAAGTGGAAGAGCTGAAAAAAGCATTAACATTTACTAAACTCAAAACAGAAATCTGTCAACAGATCTTTTCACTTAAGTGCTTTACTATATTAATGAAGTTGAGAGTTGTTATTACTGCTGTGGAGTGTTACAACCTTCTAGTCGTCAAGGCCAAATGATTTAAGAAGAGATTTAAGACTTCGGAACTCCTTGTCGCTTTGGTGCAAATGAACCTCTAGGCTCCCCTGATCCTTTATTATGTAATTTCAAACTGTTTGCATGATTTGTCATGGAATAACTAATTTCATAATTTTACCTGAATCTCTAACTGCACAGCTGTTATGATTCAGGTTAGGTGAGCCTTTAAGAGGTCTCTCCAYCCTTTGACATAAACATCAAAGATTCACAGAAGTTGCACACATGTGATTGAGAAAAGAATTCAACCTCTTTCACCTTGGAGTTTCTACGTATGCAAAAGTGTTCTGARTACAAGAGCATTGCTAAATGGATATGTTTCACTTTAAAGCAAAGAACTGAAAATGGTAGGCATAAACCACTGATTCTGGCCTTCCTTGGGGCTCTGGTGGAAGCCACCGATCAACATGGTGCCTGTGAGCAATTTCCATCCCTCTAGGCAGACAGTCAGATTTTTGAAAGTCAACTGACTAAGTATCCAGCACAAAGTCATAATTGTAAAACACTGCCAATACTGTGGATCCCCTACACTGCTTATTATGAATAACTAGATTTCTTGTCCCTTGCCATTGTACTTTTTTATGGACACTCTGATTTTAAGGAAAGAGAATACTGAGGTCATATTCCTATCAAAAATGTTCATCGAAGCTATAGCTGTTACCTCAACTAGTCATAGGTAAAATATCTAGAATGGTTGTGCTCCTCATGCTTGGTCAGGAGAGAATGTGCATTTTCTTGTGATGATTAAAGTTTGGAGTTTGATTTGTCTGAGGTATTTTGCTTATTTATTTATCAGAGAATCCTATGAGAAGAAATGAAGCAACTTATCACTCACAATGACAAGGCCTTCTGCTTATTTTCTGTGCTTTTGGTAATTCATGTGCAAATTCGTAGCACTTATCAGCAAATCTGAGAAATGTTCTCAGTATCAAAACCTTCATTTGTTGCTTCATCTTATCAACATACAACTATGTCAGTTTTTGTAGGCAGGGAAATTTAATTCCAGAGAAATGTTCAGTAGAATACTATCCTACTGATGCTGATGGGGAAGAAAACAACCTAATCGCAAAATTGCCACTTCGTTAAGAGTTTCTTGGTTTAGGATTCCTGTTGAATCTTGCTCATATTCTGACTTCACCAGGCACAGTGATTGCTAACACCAGCGGAAATGAAAGCTGAATTCTGGTTCTAAAGCTCTGCAATCACAGTCCACATTATTATTATTGTTTCCTTGGTTGGCCTGAGCTGAACCACCTTTATCTGTACGGGARGGCCACTAGAACAGCAGGTCTTAACCTATGGTTTTGGATAATATGCTGTTGTCACTGTTCATGCTCATAAGCAAACATGAACGCTGTGGCGCAGAAGACAAAGTTGTCTGCCATGTGTTAACAGTGGGTTGGAAATACTGATCTGGGGTATTGCATAGCCCGTAGTATTGTGGACAGACATTTGTCTAATATCCTTACTCATAGTCCTTGCATTTTATTTCAGATTTACAAGCAAGAATGAAATCCATGCAARCAAGCCTGATTCCCTTTGCAGGGTTGCATTAAAGCCATATTATTTACCAAATAATAAATATGAAGAAGTATATAAATATTTAAAGTTTATAAGGAAGAAGTATGCATAGGGATACTCAATGATCATGTCTGATAAACAAATTGTATGATTCTGGACAGATTTTTATTGACCAAGCACAAAATGAAATTTTGAGTGCACATGCTAAAGAATGGAGATACAAAAACAGTGTGGATTTTCAAAGGGAAAATGCTCTTTTCAAATACTGATTGCCTTTTGTTGTTTTCCTAATTAAACACTGAAAGCCAAAGCACCAAAAGAATAATAAAGCACTTCCTGGCCAAAACAAATATTAATTTTAAAGATAATTTCAGAAGATATTATTCTTTCTTTCCTTTTTCCTCCTGTACACCGAAAGATACTCTTTTAAGAGACCTAGAAATAAGGTCCCTCTAGTTTTTATTCTACATCACAAGAAGTGGCACTGTAGCCCTTCTYTGCAGTGCCCTGCCAATGTAATTCAAGTTTCACGGGTAATTAATTCTCCATGCCAACGAGTCCTTGAACTCCCTGTTATAATACTAGCAGCACAGAACCAGCTAAAGAACCAAGTTTTCAGTTTTTATCCCATGAAAGGTGAGTGCAAACTATGAATTTGTTTTTCTGTGAAAAAAAAAGAATGACTGTAAAAAAAAAATTACATCCAGATGAGGAAAAGTAGTCTCTYTGGATTTCCTACTACTATGGTTTCATTTATTTACAGACAACATTTCAGTTGTCATAGGTATGTTATATGGGAAAAATCTCTCAAACTTTCCAAATAGTATATAGAGAAGTTATGATCTCTATGTGTTTACTGTTCTAGAGAAAAGCAGTTTGTAGTACAGCCTTAATTTCTGAACAGCCTTAATTTCTGAACACTGCACAAATAATTTTATTTTCCCATGTGAATTTTAAAAGGTGCCTTTTTAAAATTTCTCTTATTTTTCCTATTTCTCAAAACAAATTACAGTGTCTCTAAGGATACTTGTAGACTACCACAGAGTATCCAGCATATACATTGCAGCCTTGTCTAACCTATTGAGCCTGTATTTTGACAGTATTTTGACAATATTCCTTCTAGCACTGGGAAATAGGCTGTAACAGGGCAAGTTCACAAGTATTGCTTTTGAATAGAGATTTGTCTTATGCAAAATGAAATAGTTGCAAGCAATGAAAGGCAGCATAATTGTGCTCTTGTGCAAGAACTGTTGAATAAAACGTGGATAATTAATTTTAAACATTTAGATCGGTTCTGATATTTTCCTTTCCCCATCAAGGGAAAATAAAATTAGATAGGGCATCTTCCTTAGAAAAGGACTGTCTAAGGTGGACCTTTTTTTTAACTAACTAACATAGCCCAAAGAGGATGAAATGAAGAATAATTATTAATGCTAGTTTGGATTAGCGCTTTTTTTTTTTTTTTTTTTTTTTTTTTTTACACTGTGGTGTAATTGTCAGGAACTTGCAGTTTCATATTGTGGGGGATTATTCAAACACATTGGTGCCAATGTTTGCTCAGTGCAGTCAGGATGACTGCACTTTCTGGGTCAACACTGTCTGAAAAAGTTTGCTGTGCAGTACAACTGATGTAAGAAACTAAACATTCAGTCTCACTTCACATATCCTTTCGTGCTTTGTGAGGTGAGTCAAAGTTTTGCTATTTAAAGATCAGACCTTTAGAGAAATTGTATTTTTTGCTTTTGCACCAAAAGCGTGTGGTGTCTGGTGTCTGTCAGAAGAATGCTTGCTTCTTCAGTAATCCTCTTCTTCAGTGCTTTTGTCAGCTTTTATGTGAATTAGAACAAATAAGTGGAAATTGAAGTATTTTTACATGTCAATCCCGACTAATTACAGGCTTCCAGTCTACTTACCTGAATGTTGAGTAATCACTGAAATAGCACTGAGCTTTGAACGCCGATCTGCTGTATGGGCTTTGCAGTGCTGCAGCACTGATCGGAGGCTGGAGTGCTTGTTGGTGCAGAGACAATGCAAGACAGGATTTCTCTGCAACAGACCCTGGGATTTTTGTTTTAAAGACGTTCACACTCTTCTGGTGTAATTACAGCCTGCCAGAGTGAGGAGCATGAAACTGTTTAGCTTGTGAAGCTTAAAATAAAAGGTGTATGTGAAAACAAGAACAAGATCCTTCTCCTAGCAGTCCAGCACCAAGTCCCTTCCCCTCCCTCTYGTATGCTTCCTTCCCTTGAAATTTAGAGCACCTTCCTATTGATGTATTTTCAGGTGAGTGATGGGGCCCCTTTTTTCCTTCTAAGTTGCTCTCATTAAAGTATTTCTCCTTATTTGTCTCTTATTAGTTAATGTTGCATGTCTAAATGTGAAGTCACAGGTGTGGGAACTCAGGTTTTCTAATGAATCGTGCTTCAGTCTAATTATGTAATGTGCACCCCAGTTCCCAGGCAGACTTTCCTATATACAGACATCTTGAGCTATTTGAGTCTTGGGTTTGGGAGGCTTTGTGCTTTTTCTTTCTTAAACTGATCAATGTCTCCATGCTTTATCCATAGACCCCAAATAAAAATAGAAAGGATGTGTTTGGCAGAATAATACCCTGGAGGGAGCAGGCATGACTCTGCATTTTTTTCTCCCCCCATCTTCCTTTTTGCCCCCAGAAATTCCCTCCCTCCGCTTGTGTAACACGATGGTTTTGCAGAGCTTCAGCCAGTAATGCAAAAAATGTTAAAGTGGAAGTGGCTACCCCTTCTTCCCCAGGCCGAGCCGTCGTTTTCAGTTGCAAGTTTCAGTCGGCTGCAGCAAAGCAAAGCTTCTGCGCTTGCATCGGGTCTTATAAAAGCGAGGCTCTCTGAGTGACAGGCACCGATACGTGCTGATAACGTACCGAGCCGAGCCTGGCGAAGGAGCATTGAGGACAAGGCTTTGCCAGGGGTACTGTGCATTATGGATGAGGCACTCGGTTCTACCGCTGATTGATGGAGGGACAGTTACACTCTTTCACAGTGCTGGGTAAGATCATCTGGATGTCACTTAATATGAGCTTTCTTGTCAGTGGGAAGGTGACTTTTCACGTAGTGATCCAGGGCAGTTCACAAATGACAGCCACGCTGTCCTCTCTGCATTGTAAGGGTTTAGTTGCTCGTGCAGGTGAGTTAACCCAAAATAGCTTGATCTCTTTCTAGCACACTGGAATTAACTCTTCTTCTCAGAAAGGATGTCTATAAATGGTGGAGAAGCACCTGAGTTTGATGGCATGACATATATGCCATGTGTATGTATATGTCCTTTTTCCCTAGCAGGAAAGATGCCAGCTAACCACTGCATAGATATGGTTTTAAATTAAGTAGGTGGGCTGCGGTGAATGCAAATTTTTTTCTACTCTTCTCTTTCAGGGCAAAGCAAGAAGCTGTGACGAACAGTTCTGAGGACTTTGAAGCACCGTGACCATTCTGAGGTCTCTGACTGACAAGCCTTCTCCATTCTCCTCTCTGCAGGGCTCCTCCTACAGATGTGCTGAGCACATCCTCCTCCTCCTCCTCCTCAGCATCCCAGCAATTCTGTGCTGTGCCCAGGTACTGAATGCAAGGAACATGCTGCACGAGCAGTCGGGGGTGGGAAAAGGAGCGCGATGAGGTGCATATCCGAGGTCGTGCCTATACAAAATGCAGGCGCTGGCATGACCTCAAGCCAAAATTAACTGAGAAAGTGTGGTTGCAGAAGGACCAAGTTCATTCTTAGAAAATGACTGTATAAAGCTCTTTTTCAACAGTATGCCTTAATAGTCATGTTAAGTGTCACGCACCAGGTTTGACTTCCCTAAATATCATCCTCTCCCTGCGTGAGTGAAAGCTGATTTGCTGTTTGAACAGATTTTCTTTTCCTCCCTGCAGGTCTTGAAAACTAGAGTTCAGTAACTTCTGGATCAGTCTTTTCATTGAAATATTGGAAATACTATGAAGTCTTCTTGCTTTGTGCTCATTTTGGCAGTACTCAGTACTGAATTGCTAACAAGTCACTGTTCCACTGTCAAATCACCAAGGTTCAGAGGACGTGTGCAGCAGGAGCGAAAAAATATCAGACCGAATATTATACTTGTACTCACAGATGATCAAGATGTGGAGCTTGGTGAGAAATAATTGTTATTTGCTACTTCATTTCCTCCCTTGTGTCCTTCAGTAATTTCTGCTATGTAAATAGTGCTTTACTTTCAGAGAATGCGTCTGTCCTGAAACAGTACCAGCATGTGGGACAGATCTGGAAAATAAATGAATGGAAATTGTTTGATAGCATCCATCTGATTTAATTACAGATTTTAGGACATATTTGCTTATCAAAATTCACCATAAAAGGCTTTAATGATCACCATAAAATGGTTTAATAGCACATGCAAGTACATGTAAAGTTAAAAATTTTGCATGAAGACCTCTTGTTAATGTTTTTAACATGGTGATTTTGTGTAGCATTTAAAAATTKTATCCTTATAAAGCTAACCTTTCCCTTGATGCTAAAGAGATGAGTATCTATAGTCTCCACCTAGTTKTCATATACGTGTGTGTCATCTGACRTGTTTACACACACAGACAAACTGGCCTGCAGGATATAAGCTTAGCAGTTATATCAATTATTAAAGTGTTTAAAATCCAYCGGTTTTAAAATTATGATATATAAATATATATAGCATATGCATGCACAGCCCAGGCATACAAGCCAGAAGTGATTTTCACRTATTTTTCTCAGAGTGGAAAAAGTTAAAACACTTGAATGATGGTCCAGAAGGGCTGTGAATGTTTTTCATTAAGTAAGTTAGAAAGATATAAGTGACGGTTATGCATATAATTGTTTTTTTGGTTCMCTGCCCAAAGTGAAAAATTAAGAGGAGAAAGAAGGTCATTTTAGGTTACCCCCAAGCAAATATTTAAATTTAGAATGGGGGTAGGGCAGGTAGGGGAAARGAGACCAAAAAAGGTGAAAAAATGGCAAAATCAATTCTTTGTGTTTTTAATGAAAGACGTGTTTTTAATAAAAGTAGTATGAATATCTAACCAAAATGYCATATAAAATTGAAAAATCAAAATCCTTCATTCCAGAAAAATTGCAACAAAATCATTCATTGATTTTAAAAACGCATACTTATGGCCAGAAAAGGTGTAGGCAGAAAGACGGCCTAGATCTACTGGCAACTCCGGCAACTCTTTTGTTATCAGCATTTTTTGTACTTGCCGTGACGTGATGATAATGCACAGAGCCCCGTCAGGGCCGTGAGAACATCGTTAACAAGCCGCGTTGCCGGTGGGGGGCTTGGTCCTCCCGGTGACGGTTCCCTCCCTGAGCTCCAGAGCAGACCTTCGCACCTGAGCGCATCGTGGCTGGGTGTCGCTTCCCACCCTTCAAACGTCTGCTCTGCTTAGCCGCGCCGCAGAGCGACTGGCCGCCCCTCTTCTATTTTTGGGCTAAAACACAGCGACCACGATAGGAACGTGTTTCTTCTCGATGCAGCCGGTTCAAAAACACCTTTAAAGGGGTTGAATTACGTCTTCCTCGCCGCCTGCGCTCTCCCGGGCGGTGCGGAGGGTAGGTCAGCAGGCACCCGTCTCCGAACAGCGCTAGCGCCTGGCTCTCTGCACTCCTGCGAGAGGGGCTTGCAAAGTGGTGAAAGAACGGGAAGGATGTGGTAGGCACTTTGTTCGCGCTGCGGAGCCCCTTCGCTCTTTGGAAGCGGTGCTGGAGGCTCACAGAGTGCTCTGGCTCCTATCGGCAAGCAGCTGAGCGAGAGCCGGGACGTACGTGCATTCCCGCTGCGCTGGAGGAAGATAGATACACGTTTCCCTTTCCCATAGATCATTTCACAGAAAATCTCACAGCCCTGAGACTTACTGTATTGGATTATTCGCGAGTGGATTGTCACCTTAGTGAATCCTGAGGAAAAAAGTTTCAGTGGGAAGGGACACCTTGTACCACAAACAGACTAAAGTTCAGGTTTTGTTATCCAAAAATCTCAACATTGAAAGTCTTTTAATATGGATTGTTTGATATTGTATTCCCAGCATGAGCATTTGTAAAAGCTGTTCTAAACGAATACTTAAACATAAAAGCATACAAGGCACATTGTAGACATCAATCAGGAAGGATTTGTCTCCAGAGCATATATAAGTATTGAACCAAAATAGTCAGCTGCCTTGAGTGCAAATGACCTGTAGGGCAATAGCCAAAGCAAAACTTCCGAAAAGCAAGGAGCTTGCATTTAGTCAGCACTCAAAGCATGGGACTGTGCACATCTTCATATTGAGCTGCACCATCCCATCAGAACTTTGCATCCTGAATGTAAACAGAAATTTGGCAGGAATTGCTCCCTCATACAACTTAGCAGATAAAATCCACACACTGCTCCACAAGTCCATTTCAGTTCCTATGTTGTAGGCTATGATGTGTGTGGCACAGAGGAAAGGTATTACTGACTGGCTGATGGATTGTAACCTATGCAGTATGAAGCAGCCCGGTCCACTGATTTTAAAGGAGCTCAGCAGGAACTTGGGTTCAGAAGCTGGAAAATGAATGGTTAAATTGTGCATCACAGCACTTTCTAGTTCCCACCAAATTCCTGGAGGTGGAGAAATAACTGCCCAATTCTGATGCAAACTGACGTCTTACTCAAGGCAAAGCCCCAGCTCCCAGAACTGCACAGGATCCAGGAGCTACCGCCTCTCTGGATACAATATAGTGCTTCTGCTCAGGGCAGTGGCCCCACGTCCCAGAGTTCAGGTTTGTACACCATTCAAGCATCAGGAATGAGTACAGGTACTTCTGACTTTTTGATCACTTTTTAATCACTTCCCCTATCCTCCAGCTTCTCTCTCACTTCTTCCTCCCATGTACTTGCACGCATCAGTGCAACCATTGGTCCCCTAGTCATTCTCATAATCTCCACTGTGAGTAATACCTTGCATAATGTTAGACATGAGTCAAAACTAATAAATACATTGGTATTTTCAATATTTCTAACCTATTCTTTGTGATTTGGAGTGATGGGAAAAGGTTTTAAAAAATCCAAAAGAGGTGAATAAATAAGATTACTTTTTTTGTACACTTGTACTAATGCACTAACCAATGAAATCCATTTAAACTGTCCACAGAGTACAACAGCAGCCGAAAAGTTCACAGCATCATTTGGCTACATATCAGCCCTAATATGCCTGATTTCTCTTTATCTTCACTAAAATTTTCAAAGTACTAAAAAAAGATAGGCTTAAAAAAGTGGGAATATGGTCCAAGAATTGAGAGTCCATCACCTCACTGGGATTTTGCACAGAACCAAAGTAAAGGCAATGTAGCTTTATGGTGGCCTCCTCATTGCAGAGTCTACCTAAGACACAGCTGGATGAAAATCCATAGCAACTGTAAGACATTTTTATAAAACCTTGGTTACCAAATATATTTCTCAAAATATGAGGAGAATGGACTGAGAGATCGCACTGAATTTCTTGTCTGACAAAACTTCCTTATTTCTGTGGCCGTACTGGCCATTCGCAGTTATCTGGTTCCCCTCAGGTCGTCCCCAATGGCTCATGTAGAAGGTRAGCGTCCTGCTGTCAGGCAGTGCCTGAGAATGTGTGCCCTGAAGACTGTGTGCCAGATGCTAAAGCACACAAGCTGTGAGGAGAACTATAGAGAGCAAAAGATTATATCAGCAAGTTTTATCTGCTACTTGTGTTTTGTATTCAAAATGAGGAAGTCTCAAGTGCTTTGAAGTGTCTTTTCCAGAATTTCCAGAGGGGGTAAATCTATTATCAGTGTCAGTAAGTGCATACCTGGAGGAAAAACTTTCTCATAAATAGTAGGTTTGCAAGAAGAGCACAGGAATGAGGAAGTGCTCTAACAGCTATTCATTTATAATGCATAGAGGCATGAAAGCGCACATCAGCTCTGCTGCTGTTACTGTGCATTAGTGTGCCATTACCGTGCACTTTCCACCTGAGGACCTGCAAGCACTTTACAGCTGAGCTCTCAGTATAACAAACTGTGACATTTCAAAAATGGGAGAGCTGTGGAAAAGAAAAAAAAGAAAAAAAAAAAAGACAGCCTGGGGTCTGACATAAAGACGTGTAGAGATCTCTTATTTGACTTTTATTCAACAGCCTAGTCAAACACCCCTGCAGATACAAATGGAAGACCCTTTGYATTTATGAGGCTCTCAGGTACCCTGCCACTTCTCTGTATCTCTAAACACATACTTTTTGTCTGTATTGTGTCCAGTAAAACATCTTGCTAAGTACATTTTGCTATGCAGAGGTCTAAAAGCAGGTGCTCTGCATTTAGAAAAGAGGGATGGTGAAGGAGGAGGAGTCCAAAATGATGATGACTTCACAGTATTAACTGTATCTTTAAAGATGTTAAATGCATCTTTAAAGACACAGATATTGGTACTGTAGCAGGAAACAATGAAGAACTAAATGCCTCTTCTGTTTCCTATCAAATGATTTTGATGCAAAAGATATCACATTCAGCAGACTCATCAGCCAAAAACCAGAACAGAGCATGCCAAACTTTAACTGAGATCATAATTTTTAAGTTTTTCATGCTTACATTTATTCTTGAAACTTCTTAGTAATTTTTTCATTTTACAGCTGTATTTCTGTACTTCTTTTYTAATTTATTTACTCTCCTTTCAAGTAGCCCAAACAAAACCCCCAAGAAAAATTCTTATTACGTCAATGAAATTAAATTTAAATAAACTACTGTCAACTGTGCAAAATGAATTGTAAAATCAAAGAAAAAAAGAAAGTAGAATTCCAAAAACTTTTTTTACAGTCAAATTTGTACAAGTATTGTACAATGTCCATAGTTCACATTCATCATTTGATTGCTGCTCTGGATAACAGAAAGAACAAAATTTGGCAGTTATCAGCAAGCACCGACAGACCGCCTCAGGATCTGCTGAGTCTTTATGCAATCAGAAATCTACATCCCCTACCTGTCTCACCTTTTTGTCCCTAAAAATGTCTTAAAGGATGCAAAAAACCTCCACCCTTGTTCTTTAAACTGAATCAGCACTTAGGTGAAATGCAAGACTTTCTTGAGAAAAGTGCTGAATTTTGGCAATATTTTTGCATACAGATTCATCTGCCAAAGTTGATTCTGAGCACAGTGCTTTAATATTGGAGACAAACATGCTGATCCTGTGTCCAGAGAAACTTTCCACTAGAAAGATCATTATGGAATTTTGCCTTTCTCTCTCTCTCTCTCTTTTCTTTTTCTTCTTCTTCTTCTTCTTCTCTCTCTTTTTTTTTAAAAGACTATCTCTTGGCCTCAGATAATATTTACTGCTTACTTCTTGCTTACAAATCTAATGTGGAAACCTAATATGCTGCTAATTCCTATAAGAGATTATATATCACTGGAAAGCAATGCTTTTAAAAATCATTATAAATAGTCCACCTGTGAGAAGTTCCAACATCAATGGGGATCAACTTACATAATTCAGGGTTACTCACATGAGTAAAGAACTGTAAGAATTCATCTGTCAGAGACAGAGTAAGTATTAAAGATTATTATCTGATAAAAGAGAAGGATTTGTAACAAACTTCATTAGTAATCTCAGAATGTTACGTATTTTACTGGCACGCTGAATAATGATGCAGTCTGTACAAACATTATTTTTCTGCAGCAGTTTTGAAGAGCTACTGACCTAYAAATTTGATACAGCTCTAAAGCTTTAACATTACATTTCTAGACTAGCTTGCACTTTAACTTGGTACTGAAAGCTCAAAAAAAAAAAAGAATTCAGTTTTTCTGGAATTTTTGGGAAAAAATTGGCAATATAATATAGAAAGTGGGTTATTTTTGCTAAAATTACCAAAACTAAGGAGTAGTCCAGACTGATATCTGGGGACAAGCTAAATACTGATACTTAATGGCATAACATATTTTTTGCAGTACAGGGGTGATCAGTTCCTCTTATTTCAGGGTCCTTGCAAGTGATGAATAAGACCAGACGGATTATGGAGAATGGAGGGGCCTCTTTTATCAACGCATTTGTAACCACCCCCATGTGCTGTCCATCGCGTTCCTCCATGCTGACTGGGAAGTATGTGCACAACCACAACGTGTACACCAACAACGAAAACTGCTCGTCCCCCTCGTGGCAGGCTACTCATGAACCGCGTACCTTTGCCGTGTATCTCAATAACACTGGGTACAGAACAGGTAGGAGACAAATCAACAGTAGTTCTTTGTTTAAGATGAAGATGATGGACATTCAGTAACGGGCTTTCAATCTCTTCCTAAACTGAAGGGACTGTCATCTCAAACTGGGGTTGCAGGGCAGAGGTTTAGTGTTTYGGTGCCATTGGCAGCACTGTCTGTTGCTCCAGATCTGCAGCTAATGGCCACAAGAGGAAACTCACTTGTAATGGAGCAGCATGTTTTCATGCTTGGGTGTCCCAGGCGGGAAATAAACGGCTGGACAGTTACACCTAGGGAGAAAGAGGTGCATTTTCGTGGCATTGTGGGTCTGAACTGGCAGTCCCAGCCGTGATTACGGTCAGTATTATGGCCTGCTTGCGGACAGTTGCTAACAGTTATGGGGAAAGATGTCAGGGCTGGGCTGGAAACTGGTGCCAAAGACCTCACAGGAGTGAAGTGCCTGTCATAGGAGTGAAATAAGGTGAATGCCATAATTTAAACTTTGCCATGGGGCGATATTTCATTTGCATTTCTGAAAATGAGTAGAAACATGCCTTTTGTTCTGCGGAGCGCCAATAAGATCTGATAGTTTTCTTGTAAATTCCTGGTGGTTTTCCGTAGTCAGGAGATCCCTTTCCTGTCTACAAAGAACGCTTCTTATTCCTCTCGTCCATGCTCAATGTAAAATCTGATTCATTTATGCATCACCTATCCCTTAAGATTCAGTGTGTAGACATGTTAGGCTCCAGTCTGACTCCCCCTCCTTAAGGTWCAAGGTCATCAGGGTGCAATTTGTTCAGAAATGTCATTCAGCTACAAAGACTCTCCTTTAYAGGACCAACGAGGCACAGATCTCTGTGCCAACTGCGTTCCTTACAATGTAATTGGCAGCAAAGAAATTTGCCTCTATCAGTGGCTTAGGCACAAGAACAGATTGCTTTCAAAACATATAGCAGGCAAACGTCTCCATGCTGTCTGCTTGTCCTAATTCTCTTAATGCTGCTATATGCAAAGCCCTTAACCTATCTGTCTGCTCACCATCTTTTCTTTACCACTCAGACAACTCACTCTTTTTCCTTCTGTTTCTCTAGATCTGTAGTTCTGGAGAGCTTCTGCATCCTGTTTAAAAAAAAACAAAAACAAACAAATATTTACCCTCTTTGGCCCTGGTGTTGGCACTGYCACACACACTGAATAGTATTCCGGTCTCTTAAGCTGATTTCATGGCTAGTAAAGGTGCTGAAGTTCCTCTAAAATATAAGCTTCATTTCTTTGCTTATGTCTCAAAAATCCTTTCTGCTTGTTTGATGAGTGCTTCATGTGGGACCCTTTCTTGTTCTTAGAAAATACATTATTTTGCTGACTTACAATCTAACACTTGCACAACCRAATGTCTCCTGTGTAAACTAGGCAGCTATGGTTGACTTTGTTGTCACTAGCCCTCTGCCCTTCTGAGGGTAAACACTCTGCTTTGGACATATTTTCTGCTCTGCCATGTGTTATTAAGGCACATGGAGTTGTCTACTAAACGCAGACTTGGTCCTATTAAATGGCAAGGAAAAAGATTGCAAAGTAAAGGAAAATGAACAATCCCTTTTCAAAGGCAGGTTGAAGGATCATTAGTCCTAAAACTATCAGGGTATTTGCGTTTTAGCAAAGAGCAGGAAGGAGAAAAAGAAAAGGGAAACAAGTGAAAATCCTTGTATGAAACTCCATTTCTACTAAAAGTACATTGTTTAACCCCATAATAATATGATCCTAAAGAATTTATGCATTTATTCTTTGTAAGATAAGCCTACCTTCCAATTATCCCACAATTACTTTTTGAAGTGGCAGCTTAATTACTGCCAGAGCTTATAATATATTTTTCAAGGACATTGTTTCCTCATTAAAAAGTCATCAAAAGCCCACTAACCAGCTAATAATCTGYGTTTCACAGCTAGAAGGTTTAGTAAAATTTAATGACTCAAAGACTACCTGGAAGTGGTGGAGGGGGGACTGGGAAGAGAAGATGGCTAAATGCTACATAGGCTAGTTCCGACTCTGTGCTGGTTTTGAGGACAGAATAGGTACCTCTGCTTATGGTGCTTGTTTTACTCTGTGAATTTTTATATGTTTTGAAAGGAAATTAATATCCTCTTTCCTCTCCGATGTGAAACTAAGGCATAGAAAGAGAAAGTTAGTGACCAAGGGCCACTTAGCAGCTTGGTAACAGTCCTGATAAGGGACTAGTCCAGAGAGCCACAGTCCATATACTCATCGAGACCTATGTGCAATACCTTGAACCTGGTTCTCTGTTCTAAATGAGGAGGATTTGACGCTCGCTTTTTGCAGAGGGCCAAATTATTATATAAGCCGATGGAAATAAGGTGAGGGGGAGAGAGATGTGTTTATATAGTGTCCTTAATTCTGTTGACTCCAGATAGTTTCCAACATCTATAAAGTATCTGCTGTCTAAACCTGCTGCAGTCTTAAATAAATCCTCTGTACTGCAATTGATCACATGTGGTCTGCTTGCAAGGAGGGTCCTCCTGCTAAAGCCACCAGGACTCCGAGCAAGCACAGCAGACCATTTAAAGAGAAGCCTGAAATGCGCTGTAATAAACTGCAGTCATAATTAGAGCCCACTGGGAAAACCTGACAAAAAACAGAATGTTTTCTTTCTGTTCTACTCTTAAGTGAACTACAGGAGATGTTGCTTTTCATGGAAACATCCCTTTTTTTTTTAAATAATGTACCAGTGCTAAATCATGGGCAGGAACTGTGCTGGGTGGGAAGGGCCAGATAACATTCAGAAACAACACTGCCAAACCAAAATCACTTTTGCTTCTAATT
>NW_028185273.1:165441-219123 GCF_003343005.1 Rhea americana
GCGCTCCAAATCCAGGGCAATTAAGGATGTTGCAATGTTTACAGTTTCCTTTATTCATAAGCTCTAAGCTAATGCAGCAGGGAGTCAACTCCACAGCCTCCCGGTTTTGAAAGTCCACAAAATTGGGACTATTAAACTAGGATTTGTAGAGTTCCAACTAACAGTAGGAAATACCAAGGGAAGACACACAAAATAGGTAAAAAAAAGAAAACAAATCAACTCTGGAGAGTTTCAGAAAGATGAGACATTTTGTTATCATTACCTAGGCTCCGTCTGTTCCTGTCGGGAAGGAAGAGCGACATTCTATAATTACTTTCAAATTTTGTGGAAATCATGAGAAAAGCTTGAGAAGTTTTCTTGTGGTTTCTAATGTCAGTAGACATTCCTTCAGCTACTTAGATTTGAATATTTTATGTGTATCATTATAAGATGCAGGAGTTAGGGGTTTTGCTTAGTGCTCTCCAATGTATTGGTTGATTATTTGCTGTTCTTTCAGTACTTCCTGTAGTACAGTTAAATAGCATGTTACACTTCCCATGCTATAGTATTTTATATTTTTACCAGCTGAAGTTTCATCCCTTTGCAGGGATGTGACTAGAAATAGAGGTTTAAAATTCTCACCTTGACTTAAACATACACGTGCATTCTGAGCCCTCTCAGCTAAATACTACTATATAAAATAATTACCTTTTTATCCTTGCTTTTTAGCCTTTCAAAGGCAGGGGACCTGTGAGAGAGAATAGGAGACTGCTATGGGTCAGCAGCCTTGCAAGATGTGACAAAGTTAGGACCAGATTCTGTCATTGTGGAATGCCACTTGAAAGAACAGAGATCAGTAAATTAGTCCAATATTTGCTTAGATTTTTTTAATGTTCTTTGGGAAGACATATTTTACGATATTTTATGGTATTTTATTCCTTGCTCAGCAGGATCAATCATTTAGAATAACATTAGAATTCTTGCAAAGCTGATGTTGTTCTCAGTCTTTCATGGGGCAGAAATGACAAAAATATCAACACTGAGTAACATGAGCATTAATTTATGAATACTAGCTGCTGTAAAATTCAAAACTCAAGATGTGACTAGACATCTAGATGTCACTATGTGGGGTGTTTTGACATTGGTCGCAGACTTCTGTGTGGTGATAACAGAGTCGGTCATTTGCTGGACATCTAGCCAAGAACAGTTCATATTGGCTTCTAAAGCAGGCTGGTTGGCATCTGTCAGGTATGGGTATTTTTCTTAGCATAACGAACAAAGAACTAATAACATGACAAGATCATAAGAGGCAAGAGACTGAAAGCTAAGTGGTTTGGGGAAGGAGTATATAAATTGTATACCACTCCTTTTTGACACATTTGGACATCGTGCAAAAACTACCCCTTTTGAACGTGTGGTTAGACAATACATTTCCTCTGGAGGCAGAGGCTCCAGTGTTTACTGTTCACAGCCTTACAGTAAAATTCRCTGCCAGCACATGCTATTTTTGATCTGGAACATTTCAGCGACCTGGTTTGTAGCCTGCCTCACACTCCACTGCAAAACTGAGAGGGTGGCAGAATATGATATAAGGTTGGGAATAAGTAGGCAGGGAATGAGTCTTGTTTTTCAGAATATTTCTAAAGTAAAAATAAATAAAGAGAGAACCCCCCAGACTTTTAAGTTCTTTCTTTATTGATATAAAAGAGGGGCACTAAACAATTTAACTTATATAAAAATTTAAATAATTACAGAATATGCCCGTACACCTCACTTTTCAGAGCAAGATTGTACTTTCAAAGTGAGAAATGTATAAATACAAGAATGAAATATGCTGAGTATATTCAAATATATGAATAGTCCATAAAAAGTGAAGAGGGAAAAGGCCCAAAAGGATAAGGGGTGAGATTTTCTAGCTCTATGGTATCATTGGAAGTTAAACTTTTTTTTGGATGCTGGCCAGAACTTCATCAAAAACCGCAGCATATTTGTCTACTTATGCTTAAAGCAAAATTCTGTGCTTTTAAATAGTGCACAGAAAAACCTTACACTAAAAGAATATTATTAAGGTTACATGTTCAAGCACTCCATTTAGGAAAATCTGGGTAGAACATTGCCTGTGAAACTATTTCATCCCTCTTCTTCTTATGGTCTAATGATTGTTTTTCACTATATGATCACAAGTCACTGTCCTGGGGTTAAAATTTCCTCAATTTTAATTAAAAAGAGGAGGATAGAGGCATTCTATCAAGTGGCATAACATTAGCATCCATGCAAGTCAGCAGAAAGGATGAGGGACTCAGATCTCCTCTGTAAAACCCTACTATTTTCTAATTCAGTAACCAAACAGAGCGCTTGATTATTTGTCACTTGTTTGTAGGAAGGAGTTTGTTTATCAACTATATTTTCAGCTATTTGCTGAAATGAAAGTACTTATGAGACTCAGGAGCCCTTCCCAGGCACTGTTTTGTCCTTACTACCATCCAAAAGTGTCTTTTCTTCTCCATGTCTGGTGCCTTCCATCCTACACCATCAGGAGGAGCACTCTCCACCTCTCTGTTCTCATCCCTGTTTTCTTGCCCTGCAGGACCTTGTCTCAGCCTCTGCTATGAGCCTCGTCCCCAGTCTGTCTGCCATCAAGCCATTCCCACCCTCCTTCGCAGCCCGCAGCCGGTCAGTCCTGACGGCCACATCCTGTTCCCACTGGTTACCACCCGCAATCTCTTTTCCCAGCCTGCTCAGCAGATCTGTTTTGCCCACCCACTTGTCTGGTCTGTCACCTTCTCTTCCCCTTTCTGTACTCTGTCAACCCGTTCCTTGGTCAATATTTCCCACCAGGGCGCCCAGGCTGATGCTGCTTTCCTCTCTCTCCCCCCTCTTGCAAAGCCCCTGCCAGTCCCTCAACTACTCGCCCTTACCCAGCCAACTCGTCCCCTCCAGATTGCCATCGACCTTCCCCCACATCCTAATGCACCCACAGGTGTGGCAAAGGGGCCGTTGGCAAAGGGAATCAAGGGCCCCGTGTGCCCAGATCTTCAGCACAGGCAAACTGCAAGGTCTTTTTTTTCAAAACGGAACAAGATTTGGTCACGTTTTCACACGGCTAGTAAAAGATGCCTCCTTGACAGAGTCTATCTTGTCTTTGATATAGTTCATGCTCTCATTGCAAAGCATGAGAGCGCTTTCAAATGAAATCTCACATAATTTTATTCAGATGCTAAGTGTAGGTCTTTTTCTATTACCATGGTTCTCAACGATGGCTACTGTTAGGGCTAAGAAGTTTCAAAAAATTTAGCCTGAGGCAGACATTCAGTGTGGAAAATTTCAGTCTGAGAAAGTTATAACCAACTGAAAACAGAGTCTTATAATGAGAAGTGTCAGACAACATCAATAATGAAAAGTGCTACCAGCCTGGCCTATAATACAAGCTTTGTTAAAGGCATCACCCAGCTAACGATTGGTGTATCAAGTTATAGGCTAATGCCTTTTGCAACTGCTGAGTTATAAAATCTTTAATGTTCTTTCTGGTTACAATGGTAACACTGACAGCAACTGGGAAAGACCCACAAAGCTGTAGAAAAAAGTAGAAAACCTGAGGTTTTCTACTGTGGTTAAGTTACAAGACTGGGAACTAAGAAATCTGAATACTGTTCTTGGCAATGCCACAGATTTCCTGTGCGATTTTAGCTAGCTGAAGGTTAATCTCTTGGTGCCTCAGTTTCCTTGCTATATTTTTGGGACAGTGCTTATTTAATTTCCCAGGGAGTGCTGGAATACTAAGCTGACTATTTGCAGTTTAATGAAGTGATACCCTAATGCTTTGTAATCTTTCAACATAAAAAAAAAAAATCAAACTTCCGGGTTTTGAATCTATTGCTTGCATAATGGGAAGAAAGCAAGGAGAAATTTACTGGAATAATCTTGGAGTTGCAGTTTTGTTGGGCTCTGTCCCCAAAAGCACTGAATCACTGTGTGTCAGCACTGAAATGTCATATAAACAGTGCTTTGCAACTCTTGTAAATGGTTTCCTGATTTTGTTAAAGGAAGTGGGCTGTCTACTTAAAACTCTTGTCTGGGTCACAGTGACTAAACCTCATTGCAGCTTGCCTTTTTGAAGATTTGGTTTTGTTTTAAATGAGAAACATTCCCGTAAGCTTCAACAAACAACTAGCGTATAGAACATGACCCATGGCAGTGTAGAGATGTCTCTCCAGCAGATGTAGCACAATTCACCTGTGTGCTGATCCACTAATGCTGAGTGTAAGGGGCCTATTATATTGTGCAATGCATTAAAAGTTAGTCATAAATRCATGTAGTACATACTGTGGAAAGCGTGCTGGGAATGGCAAGAAGTTGAATGACATTAAATTATAAAAATCCTGCCTTCAAACTCCATGGATACCCTGGAGTATCTCCTTGTCTTGCACCGTATGCGGCTCCCTGGATCTCTCCGTCCTGTTCAGGACTCATTAGCTAATTGCTAAAGTGAAAATAGCAACATGTATTAGGGAATCTCTTTATATTAGATACCAGACATGTATATTCAGCAGCCACCCCTGAGACACATAGATGTCTGTATAACTGTTCACCATGCCATGTGTTGTTGTTTGCATAAACTTAATTGAACATACACAGACTGCAATTACTCTGATATACTAAGCTACTCTACATGTGATTAAAAAATAACAATGTGTCCTGGGAACAGTTAGCAAAAGTGCCAGAATGCAGATAAAAACTGTCTTATTAAAATGCAAAAATTGGCATTTATCTTTCCTATTATCCCTGTGGGGGCCATTACACACAATAATGAAAAGATGTCCCTTGAAATGACTTAGCTTTTTAATGAGGCTTTTACTCATTGAGTCATAATCTCTGTTTTATTAATTACAAACAGAAATGACTTTCTAAACCCCACAACTGCTGAGTACAAGTGGCTTCTAAACTCACTTGTATACTGCCGGGGGCTATATCTCAAGTCAGTTAGTGCTGAGACTTGGGCAATTCAGTACGTGTCAAGCTACAGCCAAGTTAAGGATGTGGGTTGACTCTATGAGCCAAGTATGTGAGGGTCCAGGGAGAATGTTGCACATTGTGGTGTCAGCTCCTGGGCAGTTCTGTGACATATACCATATTACTTTAATTGTTTACAATCCTTTGGCTAACAAAAAACATATAGAAGACACTGACTTCCTGACTGGGATTTTCCCCAGTGGTACTAGTGTGCTTTCCTTTTACTCTAGCATTTGTCTTCACATAGGTCATGGAGAAGCAGACACTAACTGATGGCCTGGTTCTCCAGCTCTGACTCATCTGACCTATCCCATACTCAATGCTCAGAAAATGCTATGGTGAACTCCTGTGCTTTAGTAAAAGCCTGGCTTTTCCCTTCATATGTCTAACTACTCATGTCCTCCTGAGCTTTAGACCAATAAACCAGTTTTGGTTGACACAGTTTGGTAAATGTGATCCATTATCAATGCTACTGCTGCTTCTACCAGRATTCAGGGGTTTATCATACCTTTGACATGGAAACAACTTTAATCCACAACAGGGTGAAACATCTATTTCTGCAAACCGTCACTCAAGGAGCCGCTTAAAACTTGACAGCTCTGAGATTATATTTATGATAAAATACTAAATCATTGCCAACACAAAGGTGAATGGTTCAGGCTGTCAATCCAAATACTAATAACATACCAAAATATGGGGTTTAGGGGGCCATAGGGGAGCTAAGAAAACATTATTAAGGTTGCAAAATTAAGTAATCTAGAGCAAGGAAATTCCAGAATGAATTAGACCTCACCAGCTCCAAGCCTCCCTTTCTTTTTTTAAATTCAGTTTATCTCTTACTGTCCCTATATGCCAAGTATTTTCATCTCTGCATTTTATGCTGGTGGCTTTCTCTCAGGTAATGCCAGAATATCAACAGAAGAGCAGGATACAGAGTGGCCGATTGCTCTTTGTTTTATTGCCAAAATTGAAATTGTAAGGACTTTTKTCAGGCCCATAAAATAACACCCTATCATGGCATTAAACTTAGAAGCTTTAGCAAGTCTTTCCCGAGCATCTGTGTACTGCAGTTTTTCAGAGGTTTACAGCTTGGCCATTTTGGAATAGATTTACACAGCCACCTCTGTTATTTACAGAGGCACTACATCAAAACCTAGAGACACTAGAACTTCTTATAGAGAAGTTTGCCAATGATTTTTAAAATGGGCAAACTCATTTATTTTTCCCTAGCCCATTTCTTGGAAATTGCTGAACTGTTTGGCTAAAATGTTCCATACAGCAAAATTCACCCTGAGTCAGATGCTCAGCATGGAAACTATCATCACTAATGCTTTAAGTTTGGCAAAACTATAAATAACATAGTTCAGGTCTCGGTATTAGTCAATCATAATTATAGGTGGGGCTATCAAACCAGTCTACATGATAAATTACCGTAACTTCTATTTTAGACCTTGTGATTCTCTGATCACTGTGGGTGGCAGGTTGGCATTTGACTCCTTTACAGGAGCATGTGGAGGTTTCCCAAGGTCGTGCAGTAGTTACTGGTGGACCTAGGATGGCCTTCGGGAGAGCTGAGGTCAGATCTCCCCTATCGCCACAGAAGAGTCCTATATTTGCTTGGCTCAGCAATGGTTTCTCTCAGTCACRTTGCTCTCTCATATTTCTCTTCACTGTTGTCTCTTTTTGACTTCCCTGCTTTCTGGTTCTATGGCTTCTCTTACTATAGTATTTCAACCTTTTCTCTTACACTTTCCTTGCACATCTGATACCGAGAGTTTCACACACTGTGGTTGGCTTACAGAGGTGAGAGAAGGTTTTCTCTCCCTAAGGCAACAATGCTGGGCACATGTTGCTTCCTCATGGTCACCCTTTTCACCTCAAGGTTCTTGGCATGAGGAGAAAAGAGGAGAGAGACCAAGTAGCTTTCTTAGTGGGTATYGGAGGAAGAGCTGAAAGTCTTGCCTAGTGGCTATAGGATTTGTTTATAGGTCACGTTCCACGTGGTATAGGAAAGTAACATTATATATGACTCTAACCTCTGGTAAGTGACACTTGGCAGTTAGATGACTGGGTTGTGCTGTATTTATGTTGCCTCAAGCAATTTTAAACTATAAATATTTTGATTTTTCCACCAGTTTTCCCAGGAAGGAGTTCACCATTCCCACATCAATCAGATCTGAATTATTTAAGCCCTTCCACAAATGTGCTTTTYTTTGGTTAGATAGAATGTGTCTAGGTTGAATGTGAGGTTTTCCAAAGTGACTTCATTTCCGAGTCGGAAACAAGTAAGTTTGGTTGACGTAGGTCTCGAAACATAGCTGAGGCAGGGAGGCTGGCGAGGATGCAAAAAAGCCCTCTCTGCAGGAAATTTTGGCTGGGAGAACAGGGGCCAGCAGCAAGGGCCAGGGCCAGGGGCTGTGGGAGCTGTGGGTGGGCCAGGCGGCCCTCTCTGCAGGAGAGCTCTGCCCCTGCAAAGGGATCTTCCTGTTTGCTCCTCTTCTGTGGTGTCTCGTTTTGCCAATACAGGGAATGCCTTTGTTCTGACTGCTTGGGACATAGGTGACAAAAGCGGTAGCACTGGTGACTCTCTAGGGGCTTGAACACCTCAGAAAACAAAAAAAATGCTAACAGTAAGGTTACTCAGACACCCAAGTGTCCCGCATTGCCAGGTCTGAGCCAGAGCTAAGGAGACCCTAATAACCCAAGTTGCAGACCCAGGCAGGTGTTTTGTCACCACATTTCCTAGTGTCCAAGTAGTGGACAGCCCAGAGACATCCAGACTGATTTTATTACCCAGACCAAACCTATACATAAGCAACTAAACAGCTTCCATAGCCCAACTGGCTCTAGAAGCAATACAGCTGCATTTRCGGCGTTAATCCACCCTTCCAAAGCCAGTTGGCCAGCTTTTGGTGTCCGTGTGTCTCTGGCATGAGTAATTCATAACTCCCAGAGAGCTGGGAGTTTACTGTATTGTGGTATTAGTTATTCTCTTTCTACTTCCTTCCTGAAGAAGTGGCAAAAGCACCTGCAAACACTCTTAGCCCTGATAGCAAATTCTGAAAATTTGAGTCTGAATGTGTTCTGATTTGTCTCCTGGAGCTAACAGAAAAATACATTTAATTTGTAAACCAAAGAGAGGTAGCGTACCCTCAAGTCTTTGTTTTTTCTTTAGCTTTGCCCTAAAGAAGCTGTGATGACAGAGCAGGGCAGGGATTCCCTCCTCCTCTTCCCAAATGGAGCCCAGCAGGACAGAGACACAGAGTTTCCAGGCCTGCTATCAAACCAGGAAATGTAGCCCAAACTTCCAAAAGTCAGAAGCCAAGCCCTGAAACATCATAGGACTTGCTTAAAACCACAAGAGGTGTTCCTCAGATGTTTCCTCTGGGGACTGAGATTTTATTCCATTGTCAAGTGGAAACCAGAAGAAGCATACTCGTTCTAAAGAAAAAATGAAAAATCTCATGTGAACATTTGGCTCTTATAGATGCAGATTAAGTAAAAATCTTAAGTCATGAAGATGTCTAATTCTAACAAAAACCCTGGAAATCATCTATACTAATAGGTACAAAAAGAACCTTTTTTGATAAAGCAACTCTGACTTGTTCTAACATTTATTTTTATCTCCATTCATGCATGCTTTTTACTCAAACTAAAGGACTCATATTGCAAAGCCTCATGTGTGTTTTTTTTTGTTGTTTTTTGTTTTGTTTTGTTTTGTTTTTTACCTTCACAGCTTTTTTTGGGAAATACCTCAATGAATACAATGGCAGCTACATCCCTCCTGGGTGGAGAGAGTGGGTTGGATTAGTGAAGAACTCCCGCTTCTATAATTACACCATTTCTCGCAATGGTAACAAAGAGAAGCATGGATTTGATTATGCAAAGGTATTTTCCAGACACATAAATGCTGCATCATTAATCCATATGAAAATCACTTTCAGATAATTAATTAACCAGATAGTTAATTCATTAATCAGCTGCAACCAAATAATTGAGATGTCATTTTCTCTTCAGGGCTTTTCAGATCAATTTCTATTTGAGAACAGAACTGTAGAACAGAAAAAATTTTCCAAGGCTTCTTTAATGCAGTCTGTTTCTTCTCTCTCTTTCTGCCTCTACTGGAAAGTGTCGGTTCTGTGGAAGCAGCAAGTAATAAGTAAAGGCCTTTCCTGAAAATAGCTGAATGCCTTGTGCTACTGAACATTAGCTGAGTTCAGACTCAGCTAAGGTTCACATAAGAAACCTTAGTTAATGCTGTTTTCCATTATATAGTGCAAAAAAAATGTGCGCCTGTGGTGTCAGACTCCGGATATGACTATGAGAATAGATAAGTGTAAGAACATGGCCTTTGGAAAACTTCAGAGCTTGTTTGTGCTCCTGACAAAGTTTGGAAAGTATGCCAAGGTGACCTGCCCACTGCCGTGAAGTTTCTCAGAAACACAGATCGCAGACTTTCCAGCCTGCAAAAAGCAATTTGGAATTTCCTCAGAATGTAGCTCATAGAAGATGATACACATGTTGCAGCTGTGGTTTCTGACCCATGTAATGAGATTTTATTGGAAGCTCACAATGCCTGTTTCTGATTTCCCCACCCGTAGAAATTACATGATACTGACTACATATTTATATAGGGTAAAAAAGAAAAAGAAAAATAAAGCATATTGGTTAGTTATACATTCCTTACACATCCTGCGTATGTAGCAAGAGTAAACAGGGAAATAGGAGGGGAACGGATGCTTTGGGAGAGCAGTCATCCAGACATTTCATTTGAACAGGCCACAAAACCAGAAATTATCAGAACCCTGGTGCCTTGAGATTGTTACCCCTTCTGCAAACCCAAAGGTCACTCACTGCCTCTTCCCCATCACTGCAGAGATTTAACAGCCAGGGCCAAGGTGTTTGCTCCAAGGGCAGCACGGGAGAGGGGAAGGGGAGAGGGGGGGCAGGGAGCGAGAAGGTCACAGCTGGCCGGCTTGTCCCAGCACCACCATGCGACGCAGACCTTGTCCCTCAGGCTCTGCTTTTGCAGCTGTTCGGGGCCTTGGGTCCACAGCATATGATTAGTCATGCCTGGAAGTGCTTGAAATTACAAACATTGTCTCAGCACTTTCTCAATGAAGCTCACACCAGACCTCCAGGCCAACAGTGAACGCTCCAAGGTGGCAGGTGGTTTAATTTAAGTTTTCATCTTTTTCTCTTAGTTCTGTTTCCTCCCTTCCCCTTGTAGGCTTCCATTTGCCACTTTGGCTGTGGGTTAAGCCAGTTTATTAGCAAGTCACAACCTTAATCTCAGCAGCTGCCCTGTTTAAACTTGTACAATTAAAAGAACAGGGCCTGCAGGAATTCAATTGCTCCCTGTATTTACATTTGGAATTTCTCTGACGAAGATTTTTGTAATATATTGAGTGTGGCAGATCTCACCCAGTTTGTACCTATATAAGAAAATATTTGGAACAGAGAGCACACAATAAATGGAAATGGAAAGCTATCAGAAGAGTGAATGATTTCTTGCAGTTTGGAGGCATTTCTTTTGTGAAAGTGTTTTATCAATGAAATTTAAGAAGTATATCTGTGTCAGTATAATCTGTCATTTCAACTGTTATTTAGCACTATATTGTAAAATCTGACAATTATATTTATTTAACGCAACCTGTTGTATTTGATTTGCAAAACACCGTCTCATTTTATGTGGTATTGCCTTCTTAAGAGAGTAATTACTGCTCAGTCTCCCCTATGCTCTTTCGAATCATACGTCTCTTTGAAGGTTTGTTTTTACTTCCTGATCCGGGCTTTAATGAGGACTTGAAAATAGCGTAATAACGTGATAGTTATGTGATCTAATTAATCATGCACTTTGTAACTTTTGTTTTGTGTTAAATGCATGTTACAGGACTACTTCACAGACCTAATCACTAATGAGAGCATTAATTACTTCAGAATGTCTAAGAGGATATATCCCCATAGGCCCATAATGATGGTCATCAGCCACGCTGCTCCCCACGGCCCAGAGGATTCAGCACCGCAGTTTTCCGAGCTCTACCCCAACGCTTCACAGCATATGTAGGTGAAAACCATGCACTGCCAAAGCAGCTTCTTATATTTGCTTTCTATGAGGAATTTGTTTATGGAGAGATTACAGGAACAGGGAATTCAAATATAAGAAACCCATACTGCGCGGTGACTTTTTGCTTGTGTATTTTGCTCTGCTTATTCCTTTTGGAAAGAAGAGTGACAGCCTTGACCATTACTGAAACAGAGAGAAGCTTGTTTTCTCCTGGGAAGTTGAGGGAGATTAAAAGGTCAGTATCTGGCTTTGTAAGGGCAGCTTCTTACAATACCCTGAAAATATGTAGATACAGGTCAGGATCTGTTAGAAAGATATTACTTCCTTCATGCTCCTCTAAGAGATGTATTTCCTGGGCTCTAACTAAGCAAATGCACTGAGAGTAAAAACATCTTTTTGTAGCCTTTGAGTGCACTAGATTTGTTTGCAGGCTAGATACTGGCAGATTCCCAAAGAGTCTATCAATACACATTTTTAAATAACATGCTTAATTTTCTCTATTGGTTATACTGCTATAATGAAAAACTTTAATTTTGTCTATAAAACTGAGGTGAGCTTTAGGTGAAAAGTAGAGGATAGTCCTGAATTCTACATCTTACTCAATACCTCAGATGCTCTGTGTCCTTTTCCTCATAGTGAAGTGTTAAGGAAGCTTACCACTGCACATCTATTCATCATGGGTGTGTGGACTAGTCTTCCCATTCCTGATTTAACATTGCCTTTGTGCCTCCTACCACATAGAAAATCTTAATAAAATATATTGGCTGGATTCTATGTTAATTTATAACAAGAAATCAGCTGGAAATAACGAGAAATCAGCTCTATCATACTGTTGAAAATCTCTGTGGTCTACCAATTGCATTTTGGACAGTTGGCACTTGCTCACACTCAAGTATGTTATTTGTAGCTACATTAAAAATTGCAAGGAGTAGCAACAGCTATCATGCATAAACTGATCACTAACTAGGGCCAGAAAGAAATTTGTTATTCATGGCACGTGGTTAAACATCTATTTAGTCTGTAGGGTTTTTTGTCCTACTATTGGCTAGTGCTTTCAAGATACGCTACTTTCCCTGACATTATGTTGTTACCTATATTTTTCTTATTTTATGTTCTCTACATTTTCACATTCCTGAGATGCTAGCTATTGCAAGAAATGCAACCAGTCATCAATGTTTCATAGCTACTTAGATATTTGGAGTAATTCCTACCTGTATACAGAAGCAATGGAATTGTTACTTTATTTTGTAAATATTTGTTTGAATAGGAAACTGGTTCACCCTAAAGAATTAACATTACCTTATTTTGTCCAAAAGTAAAGTTAGATAGACTTAACATAAAAACTGCCATTCTAGGCTGTAATAAGAGCTTGCTAGCTCAGTACGCTGTGTTATAAGCTCCAGCAGGAAGCAGCAGGGAGTGCATAAGAAAAAGTCCAGAGATCTTCCTTTTGCCTGCTCTTCCAACTTCTGGAAATCATTGGTTTAGGTGGAGCTGCTAGGCCATTGCGTCCCATTTTCTTTGAGTCAGTCTGATTTCTTTTTGAAGTCTCTTGGCCCTTGGCAGCCACACCGTCCTGTGGCAGTGGGTCCCACATTTTCAGTCTGTGTTGTGTGCTCAAACCTTTTTTCATTAAACCTGTGATGTGATTCTGTCACTGGGTATTTCCTCCTTCCAGTCGTGTGAGAAATGAGGAGTAGTCACTATATCAAATTTAATAGACCTCTCCCATATCAATCACCTCTTTTGTAGCAAGAGAGTCTTAATCTATTTGTTCTCACTCTGGTCAACAGATTGCTTGCTGTTTAATGGGACAGATTGTCCAGCCTTGGGCAAGTTATTCTGTTTGCTGGGGACAATTCGTCTGAGAGGAGGGTAGGCTTCATACTGTGTCAGTTTAGCTGTGGGGGCTGTGTCTGAAGAAAAGCACTGAATCATCATGTCTTTCGCTACCTCTCTCCAGGCCAATGCAACTCATTTTAGGCTCCATGCTAGCTGTCTTCTGATAAAACAGTGCTTGTAGGAACTTGCTTCAGTTTATCATGTGCCTGACACTTTCTACTGCTTTGGTATGTTCTGCCCCTTTTTTTCTAGCTTGTGCTGCTAGAACCAATAGATTACATTAGTTTTAAACAAAATTTTAAAAATCTCTCAATTTTATAAGGGTTGCATGTCACCTGGAAAAATCAAGTGAAGATTCTTATTAGCTATTTGTAGACTTATTATTCTTTGAGTACTTCTGTAAATTGTTTTTCATTTGCATGGACTCCTGAAATCTAAATACCCTGCTCTGGTAAGCTAGTTGTGAAGTAACTCAGAATATCAGAATCAGCTGTGCCTCTTGCCATCTTCTGATGCGGTTGGTTTTTTGGCAACCTTCTTGCAAAGAGTTCCTTCTCTAGCTACCTCGAGACTTGTGAGATTGTTTTGTATTTCTTGTTGCAGTGACTGACGCATAGGTTAGAGTTCAGTCTGCAGACTAAGAAACGAGACAAATTGAAGACAAACTGCCAAATTGGGTGGCTGAGGCTACCAAATAGCTGATTTCTCTAGCAAAAAGCATTAGCAACATGCTCTGACTAAAAGATACAAGAAGTTAATTTTTCACAGAAATATTTGATGCTCTGTGTGAAAACAGTGTGACAACAATAAAATCTCTCCTGCCAAGGTTTGTGTAACTTGAACGTTTAACTCTTAAGTTTTCTTCCTTGGTGGTCAAGCACCATTTGAACCTCTTTTTCTGACCTTGGGTGACAACCATCTGACCTTGGATTTTGTTTTTAAAAATGCAGTTGCTATATCATGTTACTGTAACGCCTACCTCCAACAAAGAAGGGAAACCAGGTCAAAARCTGCTTGCTGGCTTTACAAACTGAGTTGGAAGGTTATACCTACAAACCAAGAATTAAGATAGCATGTCAACCACATGTGAGAGGAAGTTTTGCTTAAAGTGACAGTAGCTGAGGCAGAGCCTTAAATTATTTGACATTCTTTGCTGGTAAAATGCCTATCATTTGATTGAAATACTGCCTTTATAAATTAAAAAAAATCCCAGAAGTTTGATTAGAAAAAATTTTCCACTTGCATGTATGCAGAGGACAGTTGCTACTGAAGGAAATACTCCACTTCAAGCAGAGTTCTGCCTTCAATATCTGAAATGTCAGTGTCTGGGTTTCTTTTTTTCCCACTTTCAAATGGATGCAGCAGGATTGTCCAAAATATTCATGAAAAATGTGTCAAAACCCAAAAGAAAAGAAAGACTCACATCCCATTTCTACCTTGTAATGTGTTCCTCTTTGAGTACAGATAGCCTTCTGGAGTGGCATGAAAAGTCTTACAAAGACAAGAAAAATAATGAGACATTCACAGTTAAGTCATTAATTTTAAATGATCCCTGTTAATTCTCAAAAGCTCCAGGTTAATGTGAAACATAAACTATATCATGCTGGAAGCAGTAGACACTCTCTAAGTGTCCATGCTCCATCCCACCTCCCCCAACTCTTCTCTCTTCAGAATGGTTCCTATTTCCGTCAGTTAAAAGTATTTCCAAAAATTTAGCTGCTGGCTCCTGGCTATCAGCACAATGAGTGATATATTTTTTGAGAGTAAACCATATCAATACAGCTATACTAGCTATGCCCAAAGATTATCTCCATGGAAGATACTGGGACTGGAGAAGATGTACTGAATGAAAGCAACACATTAATGCYGGAAGACTTTTGCTGTGGTTATGAACATCATCTGTGGGGGTTGCGAGACCTTTGGAAACTCTGTTGTTAAATATGAAGTTGTGACACAAGAGATGGCTCTTCTATCATAACCCTGGCAGCCGTTATGGTAGAAGCTTGTTCCATCATGCAACGGAGGAGGAAAGTTTTGATGTAAAGTGTGCTCTAATGGAAGTCTCCATTCTCAGTTATGCTTATGGCCTCTGGCGCTTTAGCTTCCCTTTACCTTGCAGTGTGAAACAGTCTTGGGAAACTGTGAATCAGGCCTAAACTGTTTATAAGCTGTGAAGTAAACAAACATCAGAAGCAAAAATCTGCAGGAAGCAGGGTTACTGAAGAGTGTGAAAAATGGAAATCTGAAACAATTCTTGCTGACTAAAAGATGCTTAGGTTGGCAGAGGACTGACAACAAGATTTTACAATTACCTAGAAGCAGTCCTATTATCAGGCTAAATATCTTAGATGAAACAGTTAGAAACGGTTCCAGAGAACAGAATGGTTTCCAAAATGATGTGATAAAATGGAAATGGTCCTTGATGTATGAGATRTAAGTTGCATGTTCAGGGTGCCCAGTAGTCACTGAAGCTGAGTCTCAAACATCTGCTAGTTATGATGGCCTCTCCTATAATGCGGACACTTATTAGAGGGGATCATACATGCGCATCCGAAACAAATCTTGACATGTTTGTGTTTCTTGTCACTGCTAGCCTGAGACCTACCTGGATTGGCTACTTAGAGGCAAATGATCAAAATCATGCATCTCACATATCATTAGAGGTGGGACTTTAMATAGAAGAAATAGTGTCATATAGAAATACAATAATCAGAGTTTTGTTGCAAGAGGAACTTCTACAGCAGCAACAAATCCTTTCTTTTTTTCTGAAATAGAAAGGCATTATATTTGATGGATAACAACTTTTTTCTATTTTATCCTGAAGAATATCAGTTATGTTATRCTTTAGGAGTCAAAACTTCATGCATCACATTCCCAGCTACATAAATAGTCTTGAATCCACTTTTAAAAGATGATAAAAGTAGGCCCAAAAATAGAACAGGGAAAATCAACTTAAATCATCTTAGTACCAACTATGCCATCGGTTGAGYGTTCTTGACTCTTAAGCTTGCCCAAAACCATGACTGCCTGCTTTCCAAGAACAGTGTCTACACCTGGAAGTCTACGTTCCCTGGAAACAAATTATTCAGTTCTTTCTATTATTTACTCTTTTTTGAAGAGACATGACTACTTATGTGATCTTTGCTACTCATATTTTAAATAATAATGCAGRTGCCAATTTTGTACTGATATAGATTTTTCACAATGAGTTTTACTGTAGGTATTATTTTCAAATGTTGTTGACTCTTATTTTATTAAAGGAAGATGGTACTCAGTCATTTTTTTTTCCGTGCAGATACCACAACCATATAAAGAGCATTAACCATGCTGAATCTCCTGTTTTCCCCTTGGATTTGTAAAATGTCTTTTTGTGATAATGATTTGTAGAACGACTTTATTGCATTTATTTTCACACAAAAGGTAATTCAGTTATTAGTGGAAGTTAATGTAATTCATTTCTGAGTGCCTTGTTATTTGAGCACTGTCTTCAAGTACAAGCAACTATTGCTTTTTCTTAATTTCTTGTCTAACCTAGAGTTAGTGAAAGACCTTAAAAGTTAAATAAGATGCATTCTTTACTTTAAACTTCAAAATTAAATATAAAAGAATTGTAAATGTGTTGTCAGAGAGAGCAAGTACAATGTGTGATATGAAATGCATATTGTTCATGTAACTGAAAGTTACTTAAGCCTCTTGGATTCAGGCCACAAAGCTGAATGCCTATATAATTCCTTTCCTTGCTAAATTAAAAATGTATGATTTTAAGTAGTTATTTGAACCGATGCTTAGATATAAATTAGTGATAGATTTCATGCTAWTTTTTTTAAAACAGAAAAGTGCACTTATACATATAAATATTTACTCCTCCCATAACTTACAGAACACTTGGTTATCACCACTCTGTGCTTGCCTCTTACAGGTTAACAGGTGGTAAATAGGCGATGAATTCAGTTTCCATGATGTAGTGCTAATAACGCAATATACATTTATGTAAAGACATTAAGTGCTAACAGAATTTAAATCACAAAAGTCATCCCTTTCCTGAGGAAACTGTAATCTAAGGATAGAGAAGGCTAAACTATCATTTTGGTTTTGCAAATGTACACATGGGATGACTGATCTGTAAATTTATTCACTAGGAAATGCTTATAGGATCTCAGGGTTTTCTTGGGATACAAGATTTCTCATCAGAGAGAGTGATTATGAGAAAGTGCCTGACTGGGTTCAGCATATGTTATTTTTAAGAATTTGGGGGATTTTTTTGTTGGTTAAACTAGGGAAATCAATTTGAAATTTAATAAATCTGACATCTTCCAATGTCCTGCACAATACCACAACAAATCTAACATGGAGTCTCCACACAGCATGTTTTACACAGTATGTTCTGGAGAAACAWAAGTGAACAACCAAGGGTTCCAAATTTGCCCCAGTGAGTACAGCCTATTGGTCATGAATGACCAATAACATACCTTGCTAACAGAGCAATCCTTTACTATTTCAGTCTTTACCCTCTCTACAGATTTAATATTGTTGTAGTACATTGCCGAAAATTTTGAACCTACCTAAATGAAGGAGAGTTATTTTTTCATGCTGCCTATTTTTGTAAAATTTAAAATGAATCCTCACCGAGTCTCCAGGCACACATTCAGAAGTTAATACGCTTTGCTATTTGCTGACCAGCTGGCGTGAATGTTCCTGAAGTGAGAAACTCTGCTTTGAGGTAGCACCTGAGCTGTGCAGCTGCAGTCCAGAAAAGACCAATGGACAAGAGAGCCAGTAGCTCCTTGTCAGACTTCGATGCTCTGCACAACTTGAGAATAATTAAGGTACCAGACACCATCTGCTAATCATGGATCAACTAATGTGCTATTAACTATTAAACAAGGTAGGGTCTGTGGCAGAACCAAGGGGATAGAAGACACTGGACATCTCTTCAAATCAATATTCCTAGTGCTGAGAGGAATGGTAGAATCTGAATTTCTTTATAGTGGTACTTTGCAATACAAAGCAAAAGCCTTTCACCAAAACTGAGGAGTAGAGACAGTGCTAGATGTCTCACTGTGGTGACTTTCAAAGGCTTGTAATTGCTGAACATTTAGCTAATATCTCCAACTGCTTCAAGACAAAAGTGTTATAATAAAAGGTTATCACTGACATGGAAGAGGTCTCTGCTTCTGGAAAGGTGCTCAGAAATCAGCAATATTATTCCCAGAATTCACTCATGTAAAAAAAGGTAGGCAGATCTGAGGACAATGTCAGATCTATGTTCTGGAGCTTTGTGCCTGGCAAGCAGGGCTCTGCTGGTGGGTTTCTGTGAGGAGCTCAAACAAGGATGCAGAAGGAACACAGACAAGCCACGGGGCTTTCTGAGCTCTCTCTCTTTCTTCCCTTTTACTCTATTTAGGACCCTCCTCTTTCATATTTCTCCATTAGCCATTAGATATTTCAGAAAAAGTACTGTTCCCTGAATTGTCTGGGAAGAAAATTCTGTTCACTCTCTGGCTACTGCACTTCTCACCCAGAAATTCAAAATGCATTTGGAAAGTGTCTGTGAAAGATTTTAGCTGCGCTGCTAAACCCTTGAGTGCTGCTTTTAAAGCCTATCCATTATGTGGAGGAGGCTTCTGACAACGGCCTGGGAACACAAGACCTGCGACTATTTCAGCAGCTGGCTCTCCTTCCTGGCACAGCCCCGGGCTGTCACTGTGCTGCCGGCTGAGCGGGGCTCACAGTCACCTCATCTCTCTGCAGCAGGGGCACTCAAGAGTTTGCTGGGGGAGGAGTGYGGCGAGGAGAAGACACAACATTTTACTGGAAATGCTGATTCATCAAAACTGAGCCCTCCCATAGGAGAATAGCTGCTAGTTTGACAAACTTACGAAGAAACAGAGGAAGGTTTCCACTGGRAATTACTTTGTTTTCTAACAGCTTGTCTAATACCTAATTGGTGACCAAGCTCCCAAGACCTACTTCTTCTAGATTTCTAGCTCTGCTCTTCCATCTGCCAGGGCTGCTGGGTAGCCAAGAACCTAGGGGCTTGTGCTCCTGGGCTCAGTTTCRTTAAATTTGAGACAATGTGGAGATTCCTTTTAAAAAATCAGGCTTTTTCTACCATGGGAAATATCAACATTTTGACTTCTCACACTGAAATAAAAGAATTTTCTGCAGAAAAGGAATTCTACTTTAAGTTTGTCTTTGCTTAGTAAGGAGCTAAACTTTCTTGCCCTTAGTCACAATGAAAATGTTGAGAAATGACATTACAATATCACCATCTCACTGCTATTTTACCTTGATACTTACAATTAAGTAGGTTAGTCAGAGCTAGCTGTGTGTTCTAGAGATGTACTTTTCAAATTCTACCTAAATTCTCAATAATGCTTTCCAACCAAACTGCAGACTCCATTAGTTTATATAATGGACTATCAGATTCTGCAAATGGTAGGGAAGAAACATGGTCATACGTTCTTGAAACAATTGCAGGATATGAATTTTATTCAATTTCTCTTCACCTTTTAGTTGTCATGCAGACCAAATACAAAAACAAGATTAATGGAGAGCTTTTGTACCATGCATATGTCTATGGCAAATTTACATGCACATTTCTTGCAATACTTTTCCTTCAGCCTCAGACCAGGGTCATAGATGAGTCTGTAGGATGGGGCAGGTCCACCAGCGAGGCATGTGGTCAGGCACAGGCATTGCTCAAACATAGGACCACAGTGAGTGATGGAGCTCAAAAACAGTCCAGAGTGAATGGAGACTGGCCACAGTGCTTTCTCACCCAGTTCTCTCATTCAAGGCCACAAAAATGCAGTAGGGACCTTGAGCACAGGCAGCCAAGCYCACGAAGGTGACTGCACTCAGGATCTTGACAATGCCTGTATTTGGCTTTGGAGTCCAAGAAGAAAAATAAATCAATGCTTTCACTCTTTGGGGGATCTTAAAAACTAGTAACTGGAGCTGTTCTTACCATAGTACTGATTGCTACACTTCTTTATCCTATGGGCAAATATCTTTCTTATGAATCTCTTTATACTTGTGTTAATATAGGGGTGATAGCTCCACTGGAAGCATCAGGTCAAGTCACATTAATGCTAATTGGAAATAATCATCTTTGATCTCTGGTTTCTGTTATCTTTTCAGTTATCTGTATGGGATGCTTTATGAAGTTAGAGATTTTGTCTCACTCAGATAGACCTATTTAAGTATTGCAAACTCTTTTAAGAAATATATTTTGACATATCCCAAATATTAGCATGGTTTTGGTAGTGGTCTTGGAGCCTGAAGGAAAGCTCAAAAAGCAGGTAGTTTTGAGAAAGTAATGAATGAATCAATGATGTTCGGAAGTGAACAAAGTGAAGTTTATTGATATTTTATGCCAGGAATACCAGATACCATGTGGAATATGTCATTTAACTGGTTATTGGAGAAATTCTCATGTTCCCCCCAATGCCTATGATACTGCGTAATTTCTCAGTTCCTTTCTTTTCCTCCCAGCACCCCCAGCTATAACTACGCACCAAACATGGATAAGCACTGGATCATGCAGTACACTGGGCCCATGCTGCCTATCCACATGGAGTTTACAAATGTCTTGCAACGCAAAAGACTTCAGACTCTGATGTCAGTTGATGACTCTATGGAAAGAGTAAGTTCAAGAAACTACTGTGAATATGTTCTTATTAGTCTGTAACAAACTCATGTATTGAGAAACAGATTCTTTCCTCACCTTTACCAACCGCAGCCTGGGAATGCTGCAGAATTGCTCCAGATATCCCGAGCATACATAAATTCTCTATAATGTTGTGCCAAGTTCCTTGCAGTTTTTTCAAAGCTTGTTGCTTTCAACTGGTGGGTGAATAAACTATTTTTTTTTTWRRAAAAAAAAAGAGGGGAAATCACTGAGCCCAATATAAAACCTGAAGTTAAGAAAAGATGCATCACCTACTTGTACACATGGATACACGCAGGGGCACACGTGCACACACATGACAACTCTCATTCATTTCCCATACTCCTTTCACAATTCATCTTTCAGCTAAAATTTGGGTACTGGCAAATCACAGCAACACTGACCAAAAACTCTGGTGTCTGTCTGCTAGTGTTTGCAGGAGCTGGGTGATGCCGTATACAGCTAATTATAGGTAATGTGATATATAAAGTATTAGGTGTAGTTTGCCTGACTTTTTGTYCAAGAATCAAGCTCCATGACCAAAGATTGTCCCCCAGAGAGATTTCTTTAAACTTTAATAAAAATGTACAGCCTTTTCCCAAGCCCACAATGGTAGGGAACGAGAAAGCCGTAGACTAACACAGTAAACCATTTGCTCTAAAGCTGTAGCAGACATTTTTCCCAAGCTACATTTGAGTTTACATCAACTTATGGATGTACTAATGCAACTACATTGGTAGCACCATATTTTTCTGTTAACATTTCCTGGACTCTCTCTCTTTCCCCAAAGCAAATTCTTCTCTGTCAAATGTGAATTCAACTTGTAAGTTGAAGTTTTTAGCTGCACAGTCAAGGCACTATGTATAAATGTCTATCTCCAGAATGTCTGTTTCATCAACTTCATCGATGCCATGTTTGGATCCGTGTACCTAAGGCAGTAAAATAATAGTTAACATAATTATGCACAACAAAAGTTTTGCTACATTTAATTCAGAGTTTTTCCTATGCTATATTTCAGTTATACCAAATGCTTGTGGAGACGGGAGAATTGGAGAATACCTACGTTATTTACACTGCTGACCATGGTTACCACATTGGGCAGTTTGGACTGGTCAAGGGGAAGTCAATGCCATATGACTTTGATATTCGAGTTCCTTTCTTTATTCGTGGTCCAAGCGTAGAGCCGGGATCAGTGTATGTTCTCTTGTGTCCATAGCACAGCTGTTGAACYTAATGCAAAATATTTCTGAGTTCATGTAGATGTCACTGTATAGCTTCATTTCATAAAGGATGCCCTATTATTGCAGCGTAATGACTCTTAAAAAAAGGCACGTCTTTCACTTAACCTACTGTTAATAAGTTATGATGTAGATGAGAAAAATTGTATAATGTATAGCCCTGTGTGGTTGAGCTTTGGGCTTTGCTTTTAAAAAATAGGTGATCATCTTTACTACTCACCTTCTAGTATAGCAGAATGGGTGGCTTCATGCCCTCATTGTGAACAGCATGAGAAGAATAGTGCGGCTACTGCACCTCCTTGTTTCATTGTGCTTAGCTTTTTCTGTGTGATAATATTCTACAGTCCTACTCTGTCATTCTCAAAGTTACAGCCCTCTAAAGGGGAATTTCCAATCTTAGCGCTTTTGTAGAGCTTTCCATCTTCAAAGCCCTTGTAAATATTAATTACCATTCTAATTCTAAGAGAATGTGAGGACTTATATATYGAACACGTAATACAACTGTGACCTTTTCTGTTGATTTGCAGAGTGCCTCAGATAGTTCTGAATATTGACCTTGCTCCAACAATTCTGGATATTGCAGGACTTGACACACCTCCAGATATGGATGGCAAATCTGTTCTAAAACTTCTGGACTTAGAGAGACCGGGAAACAGGTGGGTCACCACATTATTTTTTAGCCAGTTCAGAAGCAAACACCTGAGTAAATCGACAACTGAAAGTGYTGGAAACTGAAAGTGAGTGGAAAAAGAGATTCTGTGAAAATAAGCTGTGTCAGGCCAGCCATCACAGCTTTCACTTTTGAAGACTGTCTTAAATAGCACATCTGTAAAATAACAGGTATATATAATCAGAGAGGTGTTTGTAAAAAAAAAAAAAAAAAAAAAGTTGTTAACACTGACAGTGCTATACACAGGCACCAGCAGTAAACATTATTATTATCTTGCTTTTAGGTTTCGAACAAACAGGAAGACCAAAATTTGGCGTGACACATTTCTGGTGGAAAGAGGGTAATTATTAGGGGTGAGAGAGTTTGGGGACAACCTGCCTGCTGGGAGCACTCTCGTGCATGCTTTCCTTTCTGCTCTCTCCCCTTTCTTTTCACAGTCAGTGAAGCTACAAATTTTGAAAGCAAACTTGCAAGCTGGGTTTACTTCCTCCTTTCCCATCATTGGCTATGCAAGTTGCTATCCTTCCAAATCCTCCCTCAAAAGAAGTTTGAAATCATGCTTTTCTGGCAACTTTTCTAGCCTATATGTCCTACTTCTCTAACATTTACTTATGACCAYACATCTCTCTCATTTTCTTTCCAGTTCTATTACTCTGTTTCAAAACCAACTGGGCAATATTCTCYTACCAATTGGTTTTCTATTTTCTAACTCAGTTGGGAAGCATTCCTCATTTTTGTTCTAGCTAAGAAAAGGCTTATGCATAAATGAGATTTATAAYTGTAGCTGCTCCTCTTTTCTATTATACCACTTTAGTCTCTCTCGTCTTGCGAATTACCACAGTGAAATTTTTCTCTGGATAAAAATTTTTCAGTAGTTTCCCTGTGGCACTTACAGATTATGGAAATCTTGTGTATCATACTACAGAATAATACTTATAAGACACATTGTGATATATTCGGTATAGCCACTTTAGTGCTAAATTGGTGTGGAAGCCCTGTAGTCTGTTCTATTGGGCTTTTCAGCACATCTTGCCTCATGAAAGAACATACAATACACTTTAGTATGAAWGATGCTGAGTTCTGTCAGTTAGACTTTTTTCAGTAGTCCTTATTTTTCTTTTAGTAATTTTCTGCATATCAACTGAATCTTTCCTTCACTACATGAACTTCTGTCATTAAGGTCACTAGCAGAATCTGGGGATTTTTTCTCTACAAGACATTAAATCTTCAAGTAGCTTTGCTTTTCCTGTTAAATTCATCACCTCCAGAGTTTAGAAGAATGTATATAAAATATTCAACTTTATTTTTTTAAAGCAAATTTCTACGCAAGAAGGAGGAACCCAACAAAAACACTCAGCAGTCTAATCAACTACCAAAATATGAGAGAGTAAAAGAACTATGCCAGCAAGCAAGATACCAAACAGCCTGTGAACAACCAGGACAGGTAAGCTGCAGACAATTGCAATCCTGTACATGCCACAGTGAAATAAGCATCTTTTACAAGACATAAAAAGTATTTGAAGAAAATGGTACCTGCAATATAGCTAGAAGACTATTCTGAATACTTTCAAAGCAAGGAAGAACTAGACACAAATTACTCTAAGCAAAAGTCCTTAAGATCTTGGAGGGCTGGTCCTTAGTGCACTGCCTCCAATACAGGGATTGTAGTTCAACTCCTGTATTCAAAAGTAGTATTACATGACTACTTTCTTTAATTCAGTAAATTAGCAAATATACAAGATAGTTCAGTAAGAGTTATGAATTAAGAAGAGAACTTTTCTTAGTAGTAAAAACTAGCATTCACTGGATTAGTTCAGAATTACTGAACCAGACTAGTCAGGCACTAGTTAAGCATTATTTCACCTGCTGGGGTGAACAACTGGACAACACACTTAGTGATCACCATGGTTTATTGTTTATTGAAACACATACAACAGAAAGGTCCTACTGTTCAGAAGGGGTTTCTATATAAGGTCACAGTAAAGAATTGGGCGGTGATACCTACATAGAAGTGTTCCTTTTTCTTCTCGTGGCCTTTTATGATTTCAGTAGAATGCCAGGTTCTGATAGAAAAGTCTAACTGATCAGCAACAAAAAGAAGTTATTCYATACCTGAATAGTGTAATTAGACCTGCAGCTCGGTAATGCTTTTACAGGGGGTTACTAAACTCAGAAAAAAATAGTCAGACCCCAAATTCTGTCTAACTGGTTCTGAATTAATACTATACCTATAGTAATGACACCAAGRCGAATTAATTTACTGAGGAGCTGCAGCCCTTTCCCGTAGCAGCGCCAGCACAGGCGCAGGCTGCCCTGCCACTCTCGCTCTCTGTCCCACCACGCGTMCCCCGAGGAGCGTTAGGAGATTTCTCGCTGCGTGTTTCCCTCAGGTGTTTGATCCAGCCACTGCGCTGGCTGTAGGCCTGGTGTCGAAATATTGCTGAACTGTTTTGAATGGGAATATAAAGCCTTACTGTGCTCAGTTCCCATCCGTAACCACCCAGGGYGCTTTATCCAAAGCAGGTAGAGCTCTGGAAAGCAAACAGGAGGGCACTCGGGAGAGCTTGTTCACTTAGAGCAATGCTCCTTCCCTACCTTGTTCCTTGTCATTCATTAGGGCATAGCATTACAGTAAATCTTAGTTAATCCCGTATTGGACAGGAGTATGTTTGGGCTGGCACATCATCGTTTAGATCCTTTGCCACAGTTCTCACCTCACACATGCTCGTTAAATATAGCCACTTTTAAAAGGATACATACAATGTCACAGTCTCACCCAAGGGCAAAGTTTTCAGGAGTTCAAACACTGCCATTGTAAACAGAGGTTACATCTGAAAAACTGAATATTTTTGTAAAAACTAAAGGGGATCAATGGAGTCATTTAGACTGTTAGACGCTAAAATGTTTAGTTTTTAAACACCAGAATATTTTCTTTGCAATTATTTCTTATATTTATTAGCTCTTATGCCAAAATCCAGGTTTAGAATAACTTTACTTTTCCACATGTGAATAGAAAAGGTTAAGTGTCCTGACCAGATATCACACTTGAAGTGCTAGGAAACATTGCTCACAGTGCTACTCCCAATCTGCTGCGGTAGATTTGTCTTTCCAGCTGATATTGGTGAATCATCTTTGATCAAAAGGTGAGGGCAAGGTGTTGAGTTGGATGTAGCTTGCAACAGTGATGACAGTTGGCACCRGCCCTCCCACCTACAGATCCTCCTTGTGTCCTCCAAATGAAGCAGATCCTTTGGCTCCCTAGAGCCCAGCAGCCAGTCCTTACTGCTCAGCGAAGGATGGGGTTGAACTAATTTTTTAAGACAAAATTTCAGTCCTAACCRTCAGTATATATTTTATTTTCTTAAACAAAGAGACTAAAATTGGTCCTGGTACTTCTAAAATCCTGAARGCTTCAGGAATACAGAAGCTAAACACACCTACAGAGACTCTAGTCAAACCGAGCATCACTGGAAGTGCTAACGTGTCCTCTCTGCTCACTCAGCCCGTGAGGCACGAACCCTGCTTCGCCCACCCCCTTCACTGCAGTGCTAACCTAAGCAAGTGCAAATTCTCCTCGACGGGTCGTCCACACAGGGCACTCATAGGGAAGTCGATATAAAATAGGAAGGGTGCRAATTTGAAGAAGAACAGTGGAATACCATAAACTTCCTGAGGCATTTTAGTGTGAAACAAATGCCCACAGGCTTTTTTTCCATATAGGAAATCCTTTTAAAGAAAATTAAAATTTAATGGGTGAAATCATTTTACTTTAAAACATACGATATTCTGTCATCCACTGTGAGGGATCACAGTTTAATGARAGGTTCCTCCAGCAGATTTCATCTMGCCATTTTGCATCTCTTGGAAAAGAGAAAGAGATTGTATTTTTATGTGTTTCTTAATTTTAATTTCGGAATTAGTATCTTTAATTTCAATTACATAGGTGCATTTTTATAGAAAACATAATTTTATCTTATGATGGCTTATAATAAATCTTAAATTAACCCCAGTCAATTACAGTTACAATCATTTAAATTAAAATCACCATAGAACATGTGATTGCCAACAGATTTTTAAAGAATGAAGTCACTGGTCTGTGGGAAGTTGCAGTTAAGCACCTAGAACTAAAAATAAGCATTAGGTGAATTAATACACTGATAYTGTCTAGTACATTTAGAACATATTCTTCATTTTAATTTACTTTAGTTCAATATCTGGTTCATTTGAAATGGAGAACACAGCTGGGAGCTGAAAAAGAAGAAAATTTATTTTTTCCTATTCTAAAATGAGGTGTGATCCTGAGATCTACTAGTACTAGGATGTGGTATTCAGAAAAAAATAATTGCTTTGACTTATTTTGTTTAATAAGTAACTATTAAATGCAAAAAAAAAAAAAGAAAAAAAGAAATATTGCATAGTTAAAGCACTGTTATTTAATTAATGAAATCAATTTCAAAATTTCAATGTTCTGTCTACCATAAGTGGTTTGCAGCTTTTGATATTTCATTGATATGTATTTCCCCATTCAACTTTACTGCAATAAGATACATATTATAGAAATATTTTTTCCTCTATATCACCTATTTTTTCCATGCTTTTGCTTTAGAATAGGAAACAATTCATGCAAACTGTTAATTAAATATTGTTAATTCTGCTGTCGAGCAAAAATAATAGCATGTGAACAAGTATTTCTCAGAATTAATGAACGAAACAAGCTAAGATGAGAATACATGTTGGTTCAGGAGGTTTAGAGGCAAGCTGCTCAAATCCCGTGGCAGGCTATTTATGTTGAATTCACTCCATCTTCTTACCCAGGAAATTAGCAAATATCAAACAAGAGCAACTTAGCTGTTTTTTCATTTATACTCCACATCAGTATTTGTTCTTTTTCTCTCCAYTTGTCTGAGTCATAGGAATTTTCCTGAGCAATAATTTTGACTTCTGRGACTAAATACTGTTTCCCAGGTAGCAGTTACCTTTTGAGATCTTGTGACTGATAGGCCTGATGTCTCTGCTACACTGTTCAATCCATTATTTATAGTAGGTTTCAAATCCATAGTAAAATATGGATTTTCACCCTCTTTAAAAAGTTGCAAAAACATAATCTTATTTCAAGGTTTTCTTCCCAGCACACATGCACACACACAGAGAATCCCTCCTCCCCAAAGGAGGACTATGAAGCTCTGTGTTTAAAAATTCAGCTCTTAGGTTGGATGACTCAGCAAGCAAACCCAGACACAGGTCTGTTTATTTTACGGGCCCACATCCCCTGCCATCTGCTCCGCGCTACCTGCCAGCGTGGGAACGGCAAAGGGCTGAGACTTGCAAGAAGTGTTCGCCGGCTGCCAGCTGAACCGAGCGCTGGCAGCAGGCAGCACGGAAAAATGCTTCGCGCTATGTGTGTTGGTATAACTTGCGTGCCCATGAACTCACACGGAGCTAGCTAGATACAGCACCGCAGCCACCAGCTCCATTTTTGTTCCTTTTTTTAATGCACCTCAGMTCTAGAGATGCAGAATATTGTATTTCCTCCCGAGCAAGCGTATCCCCAAACCGCCCTAAAGAAACATTGCAGATTTGGCTCTGTTCTGAAAATATGCATGAAGACCATACAGTGAGATTTTAGTCAGATTAAGTCTGAACATGTTTAATAGTCATTTAAGGATTTACAGGTAGTCACCAGAGACATGTTGCTGAACCCAAGCATCAGCTCTGCAGTAAATGTGCAAGAATCTTCTGGCTCTAATCCAAAAAGCACGTTATGTTTTCTATGCATATCTCTTACTTTTTATGTATACTTTGCCATTTTAAATTCTAGTGGAAAAATTTAATTTTGTTATTCATATCACTTTTATCACATTATCATATCAGCATTCGGTCAAAAACTTGTCCATTTGTAATGCTAAAAAAACACTCACCATCAATCAACTTACAGATAATATTGTAAAGGAAATTAGAATGTGGCTTATTAGGTGTAGTCTGGTTTGGCTCAAGTATCTATGCTCTCATAAAATAAATATCACAGACCATACATTTGTAAAGGTCAGCTTTATGACCAGCTGCAGAGTAGGAATAAAAACACATAAGCCGGTAAGAGCTGGGTAGAAGTGTCAGATGGCTAGCCAGAAAGTGACAGCCAGACCCCAAGCACCCACTAAAATCCAACTAAAATTATGATATGGCATGTAAGCATCACTCACTGATCCTCTGGTTTCAGAGCAGCCCCCCGACGACTACAGGACTAGAAAGGCCCCAAGGCTGCACATGCGAGGGAGCGTTACCCTACGGGTATTYCGCGTGCTGTCTGCTGCCTTGGCTCATCCTTCTCCATTTTATATCATATGGCACCTATTCAAACAGAGCTACTTATGGCATTCCTGAAGAGAGGCATTAGCAACCCGGTCAGTGCAGATTACTGGGAGAAAGGAAAACATTTTGATTCTTAGTAGTARCAACATTCATTTGTGTTGAAAGCAGTGACAGCTGATCTTATCAAGTCTTCTACCAGAAGACCAGTTCAAGGATGGCTCTTCTTTACCATCCATCCATTGGCACCATCTTTTCATAATCATAATTTAGCAGAGTGCCTATACACAAGCTTAGTTTCTTGCGTATGTGTGCAAGACCATGCATGTGCTTAAAACTAAGTACATAATTAGTGCTTCCTTGAACAACTCCTACAGCTACTGGTGGCTTTAGACACTGCAGATTCATCCTTTCTAGCTGACAGAAACATCATCTGCAACTCCATTGCTCAAGAATTCGTARGAATTGCCAGAAATCATTATATTCTTGGTTAAAATACCATCCTGCTTATCACATGAAGATAAGTTCCTTTTATCTCCAAAGATGATCCTTCAAAGCATGGTATTTCATATTTCAGCCTAAATATTTAATATTTCAGCCTAAATATTTAAGTTTCATATTCAACAGAGGGCAGCTTTTTCCAGATTTGACAATTCTTTAAGTTTAAGCAATTCTTAATATGAAGCACTGGTTCAGTTCTGGATAAAATCCAGAGATATTCCGGTCTGGGAAGATCTTCATTTCCCTTCCAAAACAAGACTATGTTCAACATTATTAGTGCCATCTTAAGAGTGTTCCTTAACACAGATTTTTTGGTATAATGGCACCTATCTGAAGCAATTTTATATACCAAAATTATTTAGACAGAAAACACAGCATAAGCAAGAATCATTTTTAGYGCTGTCTGTAATACTCCTTTGTGGTTCTCTTTTTGCAGAGTTTCCATACTAATGTATCCATTTTAATATAGTATAAATTAAGTTTTCTGCCCCCCGTTAGGAATCTGATTATAATCAGTATTCCTTTTTAAAACTGAACGACTTTTTATAACTGAATTTATCATTGAGCGGCATTGACTCCTATTTATTTGCACCTGAAAGCGGATGTTTATTGGATGAACAGAGAAGTGTATTATGTTGACCTGTAAGAACAGAAGATCTAATGGATTTGGTAGAGAGCACTGTGGAGGTGACACATTTGATGTCTCAACCTAAGTACCTCCACTTCTAGAACTGACAATGCAGTCCATGCATTTTTTATAAACTAGAAAATGCTATAACTATGACATTTGAAATCAATCATGCCTATATGTCAAGAACACAAAATTGTATAGTCTGAAAACTTGCAAGGCAAATTTCCCTTTCTTCCATTTCTTAAACACTGTGAAGTAGCTTGAAACGCCAATTTTAACCCAGTTCTTTCTGTTATTCAATGATTAATTTCTTCCTTCTTTTTTCCTTCAGTTCTGTCYATCTGTGTATTAACTGTCTGTTTTTCACACACAGTTAGTCTCTGCATACATTCCCCCCAGATTACGTTAATTTTTATGTGACAAAATACTTCCCTATCTGTTGAATCACTAACCCATTGCACTTTCAGGAATGCTTCCTCAGCATATGGCTGTATATAAATAATTGTTTTTGAAGATATTAACGTCAGTAAAATTTGGAACTGCGAGTGATATAACAGAAGTTGGTCCARCTGTGAAGGAGAGTTGCAAAATCTGGGACCTGCCCTGGTGGGTAGTGCCTAAACGTGAGGAGGTGAATTTTGCTCCACAAAAGTGAAGCAATTCCACATCTCCTGAGTTGACCTGGCTCGCTGTCCTTGTAAAGCGGCTGCACTTTGCTTTCAATCTTCAAATAACATCACAGCATAAGAACACAAATTAGTACTTCTAGGAGCGCTTAGAAGCCTCAGGCGGGAGCAGGGCTCTCGACGGCGGTGCGGGAATGCGCAGGGGCCGTGGCCTTAGCCCGTAAACATTTCTCAGTATTCAGGTCCGGTTCAGCAGAATTAAACTGTTGCTGATCTGCGCTATTTACCATAACCTACTAATTACAGAGCACTTTTCAATATGCTCCGTGGCGGGGCCTCTTTGAACAGCTCAGGGAGAGCAGGAACGCTCCTTATTCCAGCAGCCCAGCGCTAAAGCAGACCCCCCCGACTGGTATTATCACGCCAGGTCCCCTGACGCGCAGCCAGTGCTGCTGATTCCTGGTAAGGTGGTATGCACATACAGCCTGCCACAGTATTTTCATCTAAACCATTTTTAAACTGAAATCGTACCTTTTTAAACAGGAAAAAGAAAAAAGAAAGTAGCTCCTACAGACATGTTTAAATTCATAGAGTTTTCCTTTTCATGCTTTATTTTAATATCCCCCAGGCTGAGTAGCAATATTCAAAGTTAGTCTTAAAAAGCATCCGTTACTAAAATGAAAAAGCACCTGTAAAAATATTGCAGCTGTGTTATATTTCCGGCTGCATGTTTTTTAAGRGTTTCATAGCTTTGTGATAAAATCTGACAAGATATTTAACACTAAAGTACCTACTGCAAAGGCAGCATGATTGCACTTCATAGAAACCTTTAGCTTGCCTACTGTCGAGACACCTTTCATGAACTGTCTAATTAATTTCCCTCGTATATGAGGTAGCAGCAGCTCTCTCAAAGCTGTCACAGTCTGTTAGCTAAGCAATGCTGATTTGAAGTCCTGTGTAAGTGGGCATTTACAGTGCAGCAGACCACAATGATTCACACTGAATGTATATTTTTTACGCCTTGGTTATTTTCCGTAATGAAATAGACTTATTTAATTTTAGGGCAGTGGTACAAAGTGCTCAAGATGAGGAAATTGCAGCCCTGGTGTAGTTACCGCACGGTGCGGTTACACCGGCTCTCGGCGTGGGATTTCAGGGCCCCGTTGGTGCAGGGTGTTGAGTTTGCCCTTCCCTCTTTGCTTCCTCTGTGAAGTTAAATTGTGGCAGAAGGAAAACCTGGGCAGAGGSGAACAGTGGTGAGATCGAAAGAGTTGCTGGAGGGAGGGTGATAAAATGAGGTGGAAGAAGGGAAAGGCGAGTCAACGGCAGGAAAAAAGACGGACGCAGGTTGTGCTGCACAATGTGACTGATATTATCGTGTTGCAGCCAAACGGCAGGGTCCTGCTTTTCCTCTCCTTTTGCTTTTTGCTGTTGTTGTTGTTCTGAATTAGCTCTTTCTCCTCTTAGTGAGGGAGAGAAGAAATCACCCCAGAAGCCCTGAAGTGAGCCTGCAGCCAGACGCAGGGTGAGGACGAGACTGTCCCTTATCCCTATGGCAACAGCGAATGGCTAGATCACCTTAGGTGTCTTGTGAAACATCACTAGGGGAAGGAAAATAAAAAGGGGGGAAATAAGAAGCTTATAGAATTTAAAATTTAATGAAGATACATTTAGTTTGTGTATATGCTGATGTTTTCTTTTCTTGATGGAGAGATTGAGGACCCAGAAACCTAACCGAATACATCCTAGATTTCCAAGAGCAGTTTGGTATTCATAGCGGGAAGGAAGGTAGAAAACAGAGGAGGGGAAGGGACAGCACATCAGTCAGAACATTCTTTTATGTGCATTAAAGCATTTTATAGATCTTAAGATGAGAAGAGAGACCATTATGACTTACTGCATAATGCATGATCCGTTCATGATTGCATTGGCATGGGCAGAGATTCAGGACAGTTAGTCTAAAAATTCCATTTTAGAGTTTTAAAGCATCTTTATAACAATACTTTTTAAAGTAAAAAAAAAAGGAACTAAATCACATTTAATCCCTGTTTTAAATAGAGAACTATCATTGGTTCGTACTAGACTCAGACAGTCTTGTTTCAGTGTTAGTCATAATACTGTTAGAAAATGATCTAGATGACTATTGAAGCTACTTCCAGAGCTGTTAGTACCTGTCATTATAATTAACGTTAGACAGAGAAAATGCTTATTTTACTTTGGAATGGTACTTCTGAGTACCATTAAAAGCTAATGCCATAAATGTGTAAGTGTAACATACCCAGTAAACACAAGAAATCAGTGCTTATACTACAAAGATCTTCTCTTCTTCTTCCACTATAGGAAAAGTGCGCATGATATTGCAGAATTAAATCCAGCAAAGTGTTAYAGCTCTCAGATACCTCTACTTGTTGATGCTTACATAGAAAGCCTGGACATAAGTGTGATTTCTCAGAATACGGTCAGGTGTGAGCATTGCTGTTTTGCCATCAAAGCCGCGCCAATACACAGGCAAGATCTGTGAGAGCAGGACCCATCTTCTAGATCAGATTAGGCTAGAGTGTGCACCTATGGTGCTGTGGGTCAGCCTTGAGCTAGTGGAAGAGACTTACTTGAATATATCTGCCCTGATATTGGCTTCTATTTCAAAAATCCCGGTGGGTACTCCATTAGGACCAGTATCTATCTAGCTGTCTTACTGTTATCAATGAGGGAAGAGAAAGAGATGCAACCCCTCCTGGGAAATGGAGAAGGACACCGTACAGGCAAACTTAGCTCAAGCTGGAGCTGAAGGGTTCCAGATGCCAGCAGCGCTGCCGATACCGAGCTGCGTCCTCTGCGCTGCCCGGCACTACTTCGTTGCTTTGTACACAAAGTCTGGCCACTGCGGCTAAGCGTTTCRAATTGTATTAAAATTATAAACGAACATAGCTATTTCTAGTTTTCCCTTTTGTTATTCAGACTACAACGGCTGCTTACCTCACAGGCTGCTTACCCTGGTCCCGTGCTGTGAGCACCAGCTACCATCCAGAAGCTGAATATGGCAAGCTTTAAGCACAGGCAAAGGAGCTCTGAGCTGTCAGCACCTATCCATGTAAAACCCAACACTTCCTTTTAGCTTTGTTAAGATGGTTCAGTGTGGAAGGGAAATTAAAGCCTCAGCCGCTTTCTCATTGGAAATGTGAAGACAGTGGGATCCACTGGAAAAATCCACCGGGAATCTTCCATTTGGGTTCAGTGATGTTGCTAATTGAGTCAGACAGGCGTTGTGCAGGCAAGCTGCGGGACCCCCCGCTTCCTCTCGCCCTCCCTCCTTTGCTCTGATACTCGGCAYGAATGCAAAGCCATTTACAGGTACTCCTTCTAGCCTGCATCTCTTTTTAATCCCAGGTCTGATGCAAACAGCAGAACTAGGTATCCTGAATAGTTTGCCTCTGCTAATTTATTTCTCCACTATCTCTACAGTTCTTCCCGTCTTGCTTTTCTGGGAGTATTTAACACACTGATTACACCTGTTGGGTGCAATAAGAGTGGGTGGACATAGTATGTTTTTGCTGTTATTATGGTTTCATGCTTCTTTCTTCTCACATAAAACACAAAAAATACAGTAATGTTTGCATTTCTGAGTGGCGTGGTTTGTGGGAGCACGTGTTAGGCTGCAGGCCCTACCTCTGGCCTCTGGCAGGGAATGAAGTTCCCTGCTGTTAGTGCTCTCTGTATTTTTGTACAAATGATACCGGCAATTTGTCCTCCTCTTTTCCAAGAAACCATGCAGTTGACCTAATCTCAGCTCTTCTTCATCTATAGGGATTTTTTTCTTTTCCYGCGAATCGTGCTAGAAATTTCAAGTCACAGAGCAAAGAAACAATGTTTGTTTTTTCAAAGAAAAAAATAGTTGGTGAAAACAGCCTTGACAGCTGTACCCTGTGAGTCGGTAAATTAAGACTTTTTACTTGCTTCTTTCATAGATGTGTTTAGTCTAGATGATCTTGATCTATATATCTTTTTTGGCTGGGTTGTATTTTTTTAAGGCAGATTTGCAGTGATTTCATTCAAGCTTATGTTTGCCTACGATGAGAGAGATGCTGAGAAGAATGTGAGTGAATTTAGTTTGCTAAAAGATTTCCCTTCTCTGTTCATTATTTAAGGAATTGTTTAGATTTTAAAGAATTTTTCCTCTCATGTTTTACAAGCCATCTGAAAGTAGCAGGAGTTTGGAGCTCTGTTGGGAAATCATCTTTGTTTCCTTCTCTCACAGAAGTGGCAGTGCACAGAGGATGCTTCTGGCAAGCTTCGCATTCACAAGTGTAAGGTGCCTAGTGACATACTTGCCATCAGAAAAAGAACACGCAGCATACACTCCCGGGGATACGGCAGCAAAGACAAGGACTGCAACTGCGGAGACACTGACTACMGAACCAGCAGGACCCAAAGAAAAAATCAAAGACAGTTCCTGAGAAACCCTAATGCACAAAGTAAGTGTGTCTTGGATGCTCCGGAGAATGGAGAGGGAAATGGCTGGCAGAGGGTTGGTTTACTGATATCCTCTTGCTTTCACCTCTGTGTATAATGAATGAGTGCACCTGTAATTGGCAGTCAGGCTCTACATAATTGCTCCTGTAATAATAATAGCAAAACTTATCCCTTATATCACAGTCAGGAATTTTCTTAAGGCAAGTCGTGGTGATGATTCTTTGGTGCCACCTATCGCGCTGGCCGAAGATAAAACCTGGTGAGCTCCGCTGAGGAATCAGAGCCCTTATTTGCTAAGATTGCCAGAGCATCTGGTATCTGAGTGTTCTTGCACCATTAACACTGAATTTAAACGTTATTTTATGATATCCCAAAGATATCTTTTGCATGAGGCATGTAAGTGCTCTAACTGTCAGGATGAGATGCTGCTGCAGCTTTCAAGTAAGCCTGTCCCAGGATGCCCAAAAGGGAACAAGTTAGACTGTAGTGGCCTCTAGTGGTTTGTGAGCTGAAGAAATGCAAAAGCAGGCTTTAACGCAGCAGTACTTGGATTTATCCCTGCTAAGGATTTATAGAACAGCAGCCTATTTAAAGAAGCCCCTTCACAGGAACAAGTATTTTCATCTCTCTGCCCAGTGATGAAGTGAAGCCCTACCACAATCAAAGCTGATCTGGATTTCAGGGGCTTCGCTCCAGAGCAGGCTGTATTCWCCTGTTCTCTACRCAGAAAACTAGGTTGTGCAATGAGGTAGTGACAGGACACTATAACAGGGAGCTTGGGTAGTTGTATGAGAAATATAAAAATGCTGCACAGAGATCTATRAAATAAGAAAACGATGGCAGTATAATTCAAAATATATCCAGATTTTAATCCTCTACCACTCTGTTTGTGAACAAGAATCCCTGGTATTCTTTGAACATCAACCACAGTGTTGTCTGCCTTGAGTTGTCTCACTGTTCAGACTAACTGCTTCCTTGACATAATTTCTTCCATTTGCTTAATATGACCTAAGGAACATAGTTGTGTGTGCACCCTGACCTCTGCCAAAAAGTCCATGTCACAGACTGCTGAGGTCATTCTTAAACTGGGGAATGTACCACGGGTGATATGTTTGGGAGAGACACCTGCTGTGTACCTTGGAAAGAAAAGGTGTTACCAGAGTACTAGCAAGAGCTGAATGGGAATAGTGGCTGGGAGGAAGCGATCTGGTGGGAGAAGGCTAGGAAGGAGGAAAGGGACAAATGGTGTGGAAAACATCAGAAGCAGGGGAATCAGACAGGGTCCATTTGTTGTGCTTTTCTCCGTTACAGGTATTCTTACTCTTCTTCCCTCCTTTTCCTCCTCCTCTTTCTCCTCTATATTTCCTTAGTGCTCAACCAAGCAGAGCAGAGACTCATGATGCTAAAACATTGTTTGAGGGGATGGCTAGTTCAGACCTCAGTTTGTAGATAACACTAAGATAAGATTCTAAAATATTCCAAACTCTTTCAGCCACTTGATTAGTTAGTACTATCATAACAGACCATAACCATGCCAGAATTTGTCCTATCTGATCCTATGAATCTTTCTGCATTGTTTTATTAAAGATTATAAATCAGAAAGATGCTTTGAAGCTGTAGTTTCTCTTCAGAAAGGTGAATATATTCAGTGACTGACTGGTATGCCTTTTTTCCACCTGACAGCAGTCRTCTGCTGAAACAGTTTAGAAGGATAGGGTGGTTTGAATTAAACTTTAAATAAGACTCACTCTCTGCTCTGCTAAATGATTCTTGCGGCAAAGGTTCCGTATGAGTCTCTCAAAGGAGCTAATAGAAGAACTGCGATAGACTCTGCACTATCTGTCAAAGGCAGTACCTGCTTAGAGCTCTCATTTTATTCTGCCGCAGTACCTATTCTTAGTTGTTAGGCTACAAAGATACACTTGCCATAGACACAGCTAATGGACACTAATGCCCTATAATAGCTTTTTACAAGCTGATTTGTGTATTCGAGGGCTTTTGCGTATTTTTTTTTATGTCAGGGCAAAATGAACTTTGGTGTGGTGTTGACTGTCAGTTTTATCAGCTTGATTTGAGGCAAGTACATTTGGCAGAAGAGGTAGAATGTGTAAGCTCTTCCAGGCTGAGCCCAAACAGGTATTCTTATACATAGCAAAAGAAACCCTCAAAGAGTTAATTCTGTTAGCTAATTTCAGTCATATTCAGCTGTACTTGCAAAACTCCAAAACAATAACTAAAAGAGCCTACTAAATTCAGAGCTTTTCACAGGTTGTCAGAGTCCCATACTGTCTGAAAAGGTTCTTCTAGATATTTGACACATGGAGGGTGTATTGTTTAATATTAAAATTTACTTCTTTGAAGATATTTGATGTTATATAGGATTTTTGATTTAGCAGAGCAATACAGTAATATACTGAAATCACAGTAMAAGTGTAGGTTACATTTAGCAAAATATAGSAATTGCAGTATACATTTCAACCACAATATCAGTGTGATTCCTGTTACCTGTCTCTATAATATGCTCACCGTCATGATGCTGCACATCCCCAGTCACCAGGAAGCAATACATGAGTTGAGGCCAGCTCAAGCCTGTTGCTCTCTTTGAAATTATTTTGTTAACTGTTCAGTTAATGTATGCGCTTCCCCCTCATGCTGATCTGGCTAACTCAGGGACACATGGACACTCTTTTGATGAATTCAAGGAGAAACATTTACACAAGCTGATCAACTCAACTGAGGCGTAGTCAGTTGATCCATTTAATGGACAGAGCGTTTATCTAAAACACAGGCCACCCTCCGATCCCTTTTGTGCTGAGCTAAAGTCAGCTTTCTGGGCAACAGCTGTGGTTGCTCAAACACCCTGCATTATCCCTGAGCTTCAGGGGCTCTTTGCCCGTGTCCRTCCTCGGAGCCACCTCCTGTTGTGGGGGTTTATCGGTCGGTCACATAGGTAAAAGTGATCAGGCGACTCACCTCTTTCTAGTTCTACAATGCAGCAGGTTTTTGGAGAGCTATCGCTTAGATATATAGATTCAGAGGATATCTGGTTGTTTCAGTGTCTRTACATATGTATATACACTAATACGATGGACTCTTGCCTTTTTTAGTGCCTGGCTTTAAGGAAGAAAAGGTATTATCATCCCTTTGAAAAATCATTACTGTTCTAAAGCATAAGAAGTCATATGCCAATTTACAGGTGGATAACTTGTGGTGCGACACTGACTTATCAAAAAAATCATTAAATCAATCTTTGTAGAGCCAGGTAAAAATAAGTTGCATTTTACTGAACAGTGTCCTTGCTCTTTATGATATGCTATGTGTTCATGGCATGAGTCATGTGGATATGTATATACAAYCATGAATATTTATTTTCTTTGTTAGAATACAAACCACGATTTGTTCACACTCGCCAAACCCGGTCCTTATCTGTGGAATTTGAAGGTGAAATATATGACATAAATCTGGAAGAGGAAGAACTGCAGACATTAAAGACTAAAAGTGTCACCAAGCGTCACAATGCTGAAAATGAGGAAGAAACAGAGGAAATTGATGGTGCTCCTGGTGACTCAATGATTGCTGATGGCACTGATGCTATAGGTCAACCTAACTCTGTCAGAGTGACACACAAGTACAACTACTTTTTCTATTTTTTCTTAATCTTTTTGTTTTCTAGTTATATTCTATCTCTTAACTTTTTTCAGATTTTATATTTTCAGTATATAAGAATATAATTCTTTTGCCACAGATGATTTTAGATACAGCTGAGTAGTACTTGTTATTAAGTAGAATCATTTTACTTAAGTGTCTATATCTGAAAGAGAGGAATCTAGTTTATGTTTTATCTCTGAGGAGGAGTAGGCATCTCCAGAGGGAAAATCATCCTCCATATCTAAATATGTGTCTTATGGTGGATTAATCACCCTTTGAGGTTGACACTCCTGCTCTTCAGTATAATGCCTATGCTATTAGCTTAGCGTAGAGGCCTAAATTTTAGCTGACTGAAATTAGGAGAAATTAGGCCCATTCTAAATGAGGACACAACAGATCAGCTACTTCATCTTTCTTGAAATTTAGTTGTTTGCAGAYGCTAATGTTAGCTAAGATACATTAGACCTGTTTATTGCTGAAGAGAGTAATGATCATTTTTCCAGCCTGAAAGATGCTGAGATTTCAACTTTTCTCTCTACCTTAAATATGAATGAAAAGGTAAAAATYTCAAAATATTTTGAGTTTTAGAAAAGTGGTATGATTGATCTGAAAAGTCTCTGGAAACAGTCAATACAAATCTTATATTTTAACTTTTTATCTTGTTTAAGATAGAAATAAAATTTCTCWTTCTTTTCAAAAACATCAAGGAAAACATAAATGTTAATTTTGAATAAGTAAAAATTATTGACATTGATCACTTCCAAGTGTGGAGTTAAGAAAGTCCTAAATGGCTTTCTGAAAAAGTGATTATTTCTCAATAAGTAATTTTGTCTTTTACTGTTGCCTTCAAAATTCCTGTCCTGTGACTGAGAATTAAATATAATGGGAGAAGATGGGAGGAGATAAACTCCTRAGTCTTCCTTATATATTATTCTTCTCAAAAATTATAGGAAGCAGGGCTGGGGAACGAGGGGAAAGGATGTGTCTATAAAATTGGAATTATCCATAATTAAGTAAATTATATATRTCCATATGGAGCCTTTGAAAAGCCAGTAATCTGCTAGACTTTCTATCTCAGTTGAGCTCATTAACCTTCCAAATGTTTTTTTTTTTACTTTTACTAGAGCTGTTTTTCTGAAAACTGTTGTGATTTTTTTGTGATTGCAACCACTTCATTATTTGAGTGCTCTCTTTTTTTTTCACCTCTTATTTGAAATCTTTTCCCTAACTTTAATCTTTATTGATGTGTTGATTTTATATTGATCTTTACCTCTTTGACTTTGTGTTTCATTCTTAACTGTTTTGTGTKCATGAAAGATGAGTCACATTCATGTGGCAAGAACATATTTCTCAGCAGTTGGTGGTTAAATGAGCAATGRCAATTTTGGTTAACGAGAGGCTTTGAATTCTGAACAGATTTTTATTTCAGTTTTATTTCTGATTGGATTAAAAACCTCTGACATAGTATTGTCATTGCATTTTTGCTTRGCAGGCAGACAGCACCTGCTGTAGATGTCAGATTTTTTATTTCGATGAAAAAAAAGATTGAAGCAATTATGAATAATATCAAATCAGCAGGAGATGTTGTAGAGTCTATTCATTTCTTAACAAAGTTTGATGAAGAAATAATGAGGAGTATTTGAATAAACAAAAATGGAAGGCAATTGAGAAGCCGTTGATCTTCTCTTTTCTATTTGTTAAATTTGTATCTACAGATGTTTTATTCTTCCAAATGACACTATTCACTGTGAGAGGGAACTGTACCAATCAGCCAGAGCCTGGAAGGACCACAAGGCTTACATTGATAAGGAGGTAAGAGGCATTTTAAAATCTGTTCCAAGTGAAGTCTCTGCACTGCTACCTTTTCAAAGAATAATTCTGACTCAGAACTATTCACTGTAGATCGAAGCTCTGCAAGATAAAATTAAGAATTTGAGGGAAGTTAGAGGACACCTGAAAAGAAGAAAACCAGATGAGTGTGACTGTAGTAAACAGAGGTAAGACATGAYCTTCAGCAATACAAGTACTACAAGTTCATTAGGCTTATACATTTTCCAGGTTTTCTGAGATGGAAAAAAAAGAACATTAGCTCTTCTGTATTTACTACTGCTGTAGGCTTAGAGGGTACTCATGGCTGAGGTTGGCCTATTCAGGTGTTGTCCCCAGTCAGGGGAAGGAAAARTACTGAATCTAAATGTTTCTACTCTGAATTCCTATCTGGAGAAACTCTTGATTCTGTTGACTTAAGAAGAAATCGAAGTTAGCCATTCAAAGACRTTCAAGTGTCAGGGTGTGTATCCTAATTCAAGGGTGCTGAAAATGAAAGGAGAGCCGGATCCACATTTTAATTAGATCCATTTGAAGAGTGGAAGCTATTACAAATCAAAGGAAGATGYGTGYATGAATTTTAAGATTTCGAGATAATATGTTTGTATTCTGYTAATATATYTAACCTTCCCCTATTGCTATTTGGTAATTATTCTATATAGTTCAAAAAATATCAAGAAATATATATATTTGTTTTGTTTTTGTGTTGAAAATRTATTGTTTCATGGCTTGATAACACTCAACCTTCTTAATAATTTTGCCTATAGCTTTTATAACAAAGAAAAAGGGGTAAAGGCCCAAGAGAAACTCAAGAGCCATCTTCATCCATTCAAGTAAGAATGTTATCCACTTCTCAGTCTCTCAGCTTTTTTTTTKTGTGACTGTAGAAATGTAAGATTTTTTTTGTAGTGGAGGGAGGGAGGAGATGAGGGAAAGGTCATATATGCCAAACTGTTACAAGAAACCATCAGTAGTTTTGAATAGCTATGTGAAAGTTTATGAACAATATTTTTAAAACTATTTATTGAAATGGAAGGAATTAATCATTTCAGAAGCAACTTGACTTAGCAATGGTTAAAAAAAGCTGAATGCATCAGTGCATCATTTTTCAAATTTACTGAAGAGAGCACACTGTCAGAAGTGAAGGGGTAGAAGATGAGCTAATAGAGGTAGCCTTCTGAAGGACTTAGTTCCCACCAGAAAACCTTTAGAAAACTTAGTTGCTAATTGCTGTCGTTAGCTGGATAGGAACCTAGGAACCTCTCCTTGGCGGTTATGCCTTCCTTTCTCTCTGAACAGAGAAGCAGCCCAGGAAGTAGATGGCAAACTGCAGCTGTTCAAAGAGAATCGTAGGAGGAAGAAGGAACGAAAAGGGAAAAGGCGCCAGAAGAAAGGAGATGAATGTAGTCTTCCCGGACTGACATGTTTTACCCATGATAACAACCACTGGCAAACAGCCCCATTCTGGAACTGTAAGTCTCCTGTCTTACTTCTACGTGCTAATGTTAATTAGGTTCATATTTGCTGTGTAATATAGTTCCCTCTTCATGAAATCAGTTGGAACATTATTTTGAAAAATTGGCACTTAACAGTGCTGCTTTCTTAATTCGGTATTAAGGAAGAATTGCACTTGTATGTGCTTGTAATTGTTGCGTTACTTATTTATGCAAAATTATCACAGAACGCTCTSTGCTAAATGCTGCAGAAACAAATGAGAGGTTTTGTCTAATAAAAATTAAACTGTCATAACCTGCTATTGAGATTTGTGTCATCTCTTGGAGATCAAGATGGATGAATATTTCACAAGAATTCTAATGGAGTTTCCAGTCTCGCAAGKCAGGGAGGGTAAGGAAGGGAAACCCAGTATATTAATTCGTTCTCCATCTGTGTACATGCTATTTTATATATGCCTTTATAATGAAACTAGTCAAATTCTGACCAGTGCATGGGTCAGCAGAACTAAGTATCTGTGATGAGTTAGAATTAGTGTGCTAGAATTAGATGATTCCTATACCCCACATCCATTCTCCTTTGGTCAACATGCCCTGAAATAAAATAATTGATCTTGTCATTTTGCTCTAAGATAATATTCATATAATTATCTACAGGACTTCTATCACTGTTACACATCGTATACACCTGTCTGAAAAGTTCTAAGCCTGGTTGTAGAACAAAGGACTGTTCTCTAAAAAGACTGAACAAAACCTTTTACTTCATTTGCATTATGTTAAATCAAATTCTTTTGACATTTTAACGTTAACTGCAGAACTGCTGGTTCTTTGCAGGTTGAAGGCTTTCAATGAATAGTCATCTAGGATGAATGACAGGGACAGATACTCCTTAAACGTAAATTGTTGGAGCRCTGCAAAATTCAGTAAAATTATGATAACTTGGTCCAGGCTGCAGATGTAACATAGGTCTCATGACAGTAGAACAGGAATAAAAAATAAAGTCTTGAAATAGTAATTCTACACGTGTGCTCTAAGGAATTAGTTTTGTAAATATTTTGACTAATTCCATAAGCATTATAGCTCAAAGGTCATGCAGGTGATATTGCAGAGAAGTTTATTTGAACTTTGAATCTTCCACAAACGTTTTAAAAAATTTTTGCAAATCCATTTTTGTTCTATGAGAAATGCTTCATCAGATTAACRTTTTTTCACTCAAATCAAATTGTAAAATTTGATATTCAAGAGCTRAAGTGTCTCTCTAAATTAAATCATTTTTTTGTTTCCTCTTGCAGTATGTTATGTTTATAGATGAGAGATTTATGACCAAAGATTTTGTCGCTAATCCTTTTTGTGACTTGACTAATACTGCAAGGRGTCACAAACTTGAGCACATAAAAGATGTACTTTAATTTTGGCATTTTGATTTGTAAATGTGTCGTAGATAAATTTGCTTATTATGAAGAGAAAACAGATACTATTCCTTATGAATTCTCCCYATTATTCCCATTTTTGAAAGTATGCAATAGCACAACTGTGGAATGCACACCTAGTGCATAAGGATAAAATGTTATAACTAGAAAATAWTTTAAGAAACTTTAAACTTCAAGTGTAGAGCTAATCATCCTTTCTGRGTCATGCTTCAACATTTATAGGTATTCAGCATTAACAATGCCTTTCCCATCATCCTGAAACTTTGCTGGYAAACAAGGAAAAGTTGTTGAAAACTTTACCTGCAAAAAATTCAAGATTCAATGATGATTAATCTAACATGTTGATATTTGATCCTTTTTTGCAGTGTAGAAGCAGAAAAATAACTAGGAGCAAGTATCTATTTGGAGAAAGATGTTGTCTGCCAGTGATAATCTGTTCTTGTTGTCCTATCATTTCTGCTAATATGCTTTTTTACATTTTAAAATGTTCCTAGAGCAGTTTAGTTGCTATCTTAAAAACAAAAATCAGGCACATAGCAGCTTACTTAGTTAACTATGGAGTCACAAACAACTATGAAAAGTAATCTCTTACTATTATGCATTCTGACAACGGTCCATCAACAGAAATTGAGTAAAAAATGTCCATCTGACACGGTCCATAACTGAAAGAGGAGCTAATGTAYTGTTGATTTAGATTACATGGATACTAAAAAGGGCCCAATACTAGTGGGCCTATACTAGTTTTATGAGGTTTGTTCAAAGWCTATTAAGACTATTACAGAAAGTCACTGGGCTAATTAACTAAAAATCTAAGGCACCAATAATTTAATTCCAATAATTAATTAATAATTATTGGAATTAAAGAAACATTCTTCTAAAGTAAAATTTTGTTAGCACTTTGTTTTAAAATAATTTACAAAGATTGCAAACAATCTTAAAAATATTATGTTGAGAAAAGTTTGGAGAACTGCTCTTGACACATGGCCTATTAAAAATCAAATCTTCTGGTATTTGTGTTCTAAACTACCAATCATCTCCTGTTATTCTGTCGACTAAGCAACAGTTAGTTTACTTTTTTTCAACAATAGCRACATTGTTGAGCCCTCACGTAATAACCCTATGAATGTCTCGTTAAATCTTTGGTGTTAAAAGAGCCATAAAAGATTCTACGAATAYGTTATTACCCAGTCTTGTACATCTCAGTCCAGCAGATTTATTGCAAAGCTTCATTGCCTTACTACCACATAATGAAATGTTTCTTGTATGTGTCAAAGGCAAGTTATTGCAGATAACATCTTATTTCTATTTTCGGATAGACATCTCAGATGCTTAACTAGTGGTACCACTGCAATTGCCATCAATAATGTCAAAGCTGGTGATAAAATGACCTACAGTCACTTTAACTGTGAGTAAATTTTGAGAGGCATCTAACCTCCTTCACCTCAGTGACTGGATAACTTTATAGTACCCACAATATGATCTCAAATAAAAAGACACTTTAAAGATGAAGTAGCCTTGAGTCCAGATGGCTCAGTTCCAGTTACTTGGAAGTTATTCAGTACTGTTAAGGTTTCTTTCACTTGTTGTCTCATTGTGGCCAAATTCTTCAGTCATCAAGCAGTAGTCTCAGGGTATGATTTACAGGAGCTTCCATCTTATTTTGCTGTAAAGTTCTTACACTGTCCTGATGCTGAACTCAGAAGGAATCTCCTTCTTTTCAGTTYCACCGCAGAGCTCTGACATCTTCTCCTATGATCTCTTCTGTARCTTATAATGCACCAGGGACACCATACAACACAGTCTTGTAGAAATYAGGCTCATTTTTAATGTAAAGATTGTTAAGTCCACATGGAAAATACCACAGTATTCTGCTAGCACCTCTACCGAGAAGAAATTAAAAGAGGCTAGTTTGCTTACATATTTCAAAATCTTATTTTTGCACAAAATAATCTGTGAAGACTGAATAAAATATGTTTTTGAGCAGATGATAAGCATTACCCTAAAATACATATCTGCATTTTGTCAGGTGAATAGCTCTCCCTACTCCACTAACTGTGTTGACTAGATCTTCATTTCCTCTAATGAGGGCTTAGACGCTTACCTCACATGTGACACCTGAATATAGGTGTCTACAGTCTGGGGTGGAATCCTGTCCTAGGTTTCCTCAGATTGAAAAGTGAAAACAGTGGGGAATTCAGCTACACTGCCTAGGATTGTGCTACAAAGGTTTGCCTGAGTAATCCAGTTTCCTTCGCCTAGTGAATAAATTAAAGGATTGCAGTTCAAAATAAAGTCTAGGTGGTTACCTTAAGGAAATCTCAACCCAGTAAGGGGCAGTTTTTCAAAAGGCAGCATAGTATTACCCAGTGTAGCTATCGCTGGTCTTCCTTCCTATCCTGCTTCTTCCCTCTTCCCTGCATTCAAGCTGCCAGGGTTTGTTTGGTGTTTTTCATGAGAATCTAACTGGTCATTATTAGAGAAAATTGATGTAGAATTCAAGTACATAAAGATCTACAGATGTTTCGCTAGTAGAAGAAAAAAGCATATTATTTTTTACCTGAAACTAATAACTTTTTTCTTTAATTGCAGTGGGCTCTTTTTGTGCTTGCACAAGCTCAAATAACAACACCTACTGGTGTTTGCGAACAGTTAATGACACCCACAATTTTCTCTTTTGTGAATTTGCGACCGGCTTCTTGGAGTATTTTGATATGAACACTGATCCTTACCAGGTAAATCCCTTTCCCTCTTACCAGCTAAACTCCTCTATTTTTTTAGGGTTTTTTTTTTTTTTTGTTAACAAGTGTTTTTTTCCTTCCATTTCTCTTTCTCAGCTGACAAATACAGTACATACAGTGGAAAGAGGGATTTTGAATCAATTACACATACAGCTAATGGAACTGCGAAGTTGTCAAGGTTACAAGCAGTGCAATCCAAGGCCGAAGGGACTTGAAACAGGTACAAGAAAAATAGAAGACAGTGTTTATTTCCATTTCACTGGGTTATTTTCATCTCCTTAAATACTAATTGGATCCATGAAGTCTCACTCTTTTAAGCATTGCTCTTAGTAATTTGGAATGATCCATATACATAATCCTAAATAACTGCATGACCAGAAGGCTTCTTTGCAAGTTTGCACAGGTTATTCTAGACAGATATTGATGATAAAGAACAACATTTGACAGAAATTCATAGTCATAATTCTTTTCTCTCTTACAGGGTTTGTTCTATTTTAGTCTTTGCTTCCCAGTAGCAGTTGCAGTATTGATTCTTGTGTTTATTCTGATTGCTGTCTGTCTATGTGAACAACCYGAAGCTCTGCGCTACAGCTGAGGCTTAACATTGCAGACTGCTAATCATCACTAGTCCTTTCGCTTTCTGAGGAAAGCAATATTTCTTACAAGAATCTCAGAATATAGAAATAGGGCATATTTATACTTTATAAACCTGGGATTTGCTGCGCTTCATTCCTATTGATCGAACAACATGATTTTTACAGGAATACTYCGTTCTACATATTTTATATTATTACACCTCTGTGTTTCTTTCTTTGGCTACAAAGATTAATCTTTTTTACTATATCTAATTGTTTGGGGGTTTTATTATTTTGAAAAACTGTGGTTTTTCAGTTCTTTTGTATAAAACTTCCAGGAAATCTTTGTTGGACTGCAGCTCTGTCTTTATTTAACACGGTACATTTCTTTTTAGGAATTAGATGCTGTGCATGGAAAACTACATTGTGAATGGTTTTACAAGTTCTAAACACTAACAAAAGTTACTCTTGTATTTTCCTATRTCAGGAAATAAAGATGGAGGAAGCTATGATCCACACAGGTATCCACACTTTTTTATTCTCCTCAGCAGCTTCTTTCCAAATAATTGCATGATTCCAGTCCATTTCCACTAATGTCTATATCCTGCCATGTTGCACACAGCATAGCTTTTGATGCATGCATTTTCTAACTACTCTACACTGAACTCGGCCATTGTTTTTTTAGCTCCGCCATTCTGCATTTAACTTAGCTCATTGTCACAGCAAGACTTCATACAGCTCGTATTCCATGCCTGTATTTCTCAGACGTTTACCTGGGGAAAATGACACAACAAGAATCATTTCTTTTGGGGTGTTTTCCTGCTGTTGGGTTTGTTTTGTTTTGTTTTGTTTTGTTTTTCCTGTTTTTTTATTTAGGAAGACTGTACAGCTACTTTTTAAAAGTAAAAGAAATGTAAAACTTTCTGAGGTATATTATCCAAAGAGCCTGATCAAACTACAGAGGTAAATTAAAGTCTTCTCACTGGCTTTAGAAAATGCTGGCAGATGCTACTYTAAGCAAAAGCAGGGCTTATTTTGAGCAGCATGTGCTCAGAAGCCAGCAGGAGACAATTCACTGTGAGTGTGGCAGAAACACAAGGCTTCTCTGGGTAGCGGKGACGATGCTTTCAGACCAGCTGACACATGCAGAAAACTGTACCCCAACATTTTTTTAAAAGCCCCTAATATTTGATCTGGGGAAGAGCAATTGGCGAGATTATTTTTAGTTTCTAGTGCTTGAACCTGGGTATACATAAAAGACTGCTGTTTGTAAGTATATTTGCCTTATGTCTATGTTTATCATGCTAACCCCAGTTACTGCTGCTGATAGAGGAACCTGTCAAACATAAAGCAAAAGCCTGAAGAGAGTGAATAAACAGAGGTCTTAACAGTACTTGTATGAAGGGATAGCAAACAATTTGGAGGTCTCTCAAGTGTCATATTTAAGTCTATATACAGTTTTATACATTTTCATCTCCATACTCTTTGGTGAAGAATCTCCTGAAATACATCATTTGCCTGAGTCAGAAATTGGACCTAGAGAGTAAACAGATCTGTATAAAACTTTTCTTTTTATAGGGATATCTGAAAAGAACCTTATTGCTAACTCCCAGCAGCCAGGGAACCATTAAGATAATGTATTCTGGTGTTTCATATGATAAGCTGGATTTTTTTTGTAATATCCCAGGTGTTTGCACTGTTTGCTACAGCCTGGTAAAAACTGGTTACTGCAATGACAGAATATAATTCTTATTATATTCTTATTACTATTTTAAGTCATGCATTAGAAGATTTCCTTGTAATCATTCCTAATTTTAACTACACATCTAACAGAAATGGAGTTTTTGAATTGCATGAAATAATAGAGCACACATATCTTTAAATTATACCGTTACCCTGTTCAGTAATTAAAACATTTTAATCTTTGATGCCATCAATAAAGAATATTCTACTGAAATAAGCAACAGGTATATTATAACTCAAGTGATATTGCTGTGTGCTGTTCCATTCCACACGCCAGCTTCTCAATGTGCATAGGTGCCTGGATGTAACATTCTGATTTGAGCTGCATCTTGGTGAATTTTCTTTTCTAAAACCAAAAACTAAAAAGCAAACAAGAATCATTTCTTAGCAATCATTAAAAGGCTCTCTTAAAGGATCCATTTCTTGAAATCTGCACAGAAGCCAATGGAACAAGAAGGGGAAAAACCCTGTGCTGCTAAGTCATCTGAAATAATCCTTAGGCTTCCTTCAGATTGCTTAGTACCTCAGCTCAGACCCATTTGCAGTAAAGTTTCCTGAGTTAGTACAGTACTAAAGCCACTGCAAGTACAATATTGGGACAACAGGCCCGTATGGAAACAGTCAGCACAGGGCTGTTTGTTTCATACACAGGAAGAAACCTTAAGCGGGGCAGAACGTGTGACACGCATGTTCTCTGATGGACACAGCCCATGACTATAAGCATAGTGACAACATGGTGTGTGAGTTACACATCTCTCCCCTCTCCTGCATGGCTAGGATTTTTCAAAGCCACCATGGAGCTGATTGTACCGTCTTGTCTTCAGTCTCAGTAGTGATATATCCAAATCCCTTGTTAGCTTTGAGACAGCACAGGTGGCATCATGGGATTCCGGGGTACAATAGCTGGAGAATGAAGTTGAATTAATGCTTGGTTTAAAAAAAAATATCTAAAAATGTCTTATTGTGAATAGTTAACAATTTTTCTCTCTCAGGTCTATGATGTAGCTGACTGTTTGACAAAATACTGATAGGGGAAACCACTGCCATGCAGTTATGCATATGCAACTCATCTGCACTTTCTTATTCCATATTTTTATAATGAGATTTCTTACAAGGGAAAACTTTGTCTTTACTCTCCCCTTACCTCTCTATACTTTGATTTCAGTGTGAAACTTTTCACACTTACTGTAAGTAAAGCTGTGGAGTGACCTGTTCAGACAAACTACAGTCAGCTCAAGTGCTTTAGGACGCTGCTCTCCTATCTGTTTACACSCACACGAATTATCTGCATTCCTTGTGTTTAAACAAATTATTTTTTTCTGCTTGACATGAAGATCACAGACTAATTTCCAGTACCTTCCCAACTGTGAAATTTCCTGGTCATCAATGGTCAAAGTGGGACTGCAGAAACACAGTGTGCCCACTAGAGTGGAAAGAAGATCCAGCACACAGGGCTGCGTAGCTCCACTTCAGGCTTTGGTTAGAAATGCAGTGAACTTCGCGAGTCTCACTTCCCTGCAACACAGCCCTGTCCCTCTGCTGTTGAAGCTAGCAGAAAACCCTACTTGATAAATTTGTATATACTGGAGATTTTTGGTCACTAATTGTTCTTAGCAGTTTGTTTTGTATAAGGCTCCGACTTGGCAGTGACAAAATTTATGAAACTATGAATAAAAGTAACAACAGAGCAAAATTTAAATATTGTAGCATTTATAGCCTTACCAATCTGAGCAGGTTTGGTGACCAGTTTCCTCAAAAGTACATTTTCAGAYAGCAAGATTTATTTCTTACTTCTGTTCCTCTGTTATATTGGATGGTTTTTTCTCAGGAAAAGATTTATGCATAATTTGACTTACGAAGATGGCTGTGATGTTGCCATTACCTGATTTTCATTTCTGATGTCTTCTTCAGAAAAGAAAAATAGCAAGACTTTGTTTTGTATCTGTCCTCCTAGATCCGAAATGCAGGTGTGATTACCTGTAACAGGGAGTTTACCAAGCATTTGCCAAGCCACTCTAAGATACAAAACCATACTTCTAAGGAAAATAGATATTTTTGGAACTTGTTTTTAAAAAGCAAAATATTTACAGTTGTACATTTTAAAGTATTTACAGTTGTTGCCTTAAGTGAAGGAATATCAATTAATATGAAACACTCAGGTGTTTCCACATGCAGAAGGTGGCCCAACCTTTCCTGACTCTTGTGGGAGTGGAATAAAGCCCCTCATTGTAAGAAAATCTCAAGGTTTTTCTGACCAAGATAATTTTCTGGGGGACAAATTCTTTACGCTATGAAATTCAAAGCTAGTAATGAAGCAAAGAATATAAGCTAAGATGTCATATCTTCTGTTTTACTTGAACAAGGAGAAAGGGCAAGTTAAAATACAAACAAATTGAKGGATCCATTGTCAAGATGAAGGATCCAATGTAAATAAATATTTATACTCAAATAAGGTTCTTGGACTATAGGCACTTGAATTTCCAAGGTGATTGGTACTGTTTTACCTGCCAGTATAATCTCAGAGAAAGAATAAGTCATTTCACTGAATTAATTACTAAATATTGCCTACAAGATTGTCAGTGAAAACCAGTTTGTCATTTCCCCTGAAATGCTTTTCCATTACCAGATCAGTTTTACCTTACAGTCCACTTTGTGGGTAAAATCTGTGGACTGAACACAGCCTGTGCAATGAATTAAATGAAATAGTGGTCTCCATCAGTTTTACTTGTCAATATAAAATGGACTTTACGTCGCATTTAACAATCTGGGTCACTGTAGCCACTTTTACAAATGGAAATTGGTTTCCTTCGTGTCTTTATTTTTTTCTGGGTATGATCAATATAAAATCCAACTCCACTGCTATTTACAGAATCACATCTATGTTCCTTATTTGGACATACTATTCAATAAATCTGTTAGCCATCTGCTTTGAAAACTTTAAAAAAAGAACTAACAAAAATAAGCTTTAGGAGATACTATATCTGTGTATATTTTAACAATATTTTAGATAGTGGTGCAGTTCTATAAATTACAGTGCTATTTCTTCCACGTGCTCCTTATAAACAGAAATTAATGTATACAAAGTAAACAAAAAAATACCTTTAACTATTATTTATTAAAGACAATTACCTCTTGTACATCTGACACAAAAATGTGACTAGCTGGTTTGTAGACCATGTCTCCGAAGCTGTCTAGACACTAAATTCCTATGGGCTTTGTTGAGGTTCTTGTCACTAATGGCTCTCAGAATTAGTCCTGTCTTTAATACTTCACTGTTGTTTGTCTAACGCATATTTTGGCAGAGCGTTCATGAAACGCAAATGTGTAATAAAGTAAATTTTGTGCCTTGAAATATCAGAAGAAAGGTTTATCTCTGAATGTCATCACAAAGTCCCTTTAGGCCAGATTCTGCTCGTTTACAGCCACTCAGCCCAGGGATGTAGCTGGAGCTTTGTAGCAGGAGTTGGGAATGCACCTGAGGCCAAAGGATGGAAAAATGATGGAAATGGAAAATATTTTACTATTTGAGCTATATATGTTATGAGTAGCAGTGCTTTTCAGCACATTGGAAAAGAAAGATGCATGGAAGCTTTACTTGCACTTTTAGGCTGGTGTTCACCATTAGACTTTATTCTTTCTTTTAACAGAGGACAGTTATGGGATGGATGGGAAGGCTAACCTGCCAAATTTCACTGGTGACATCAACTGGCAAGGACTGGAAGACTTGTACAGTGTGAATGAAAGTGTATATGAATACAGATACAACTATAGACTTAGTCTGGCTGACTGGACTAATTACTTGAAGGATGTAGCTAGAATGTTTGCACTGCTGAACAGTTATTATGAGCAAAACAAAACAGACAAGACCAACACTGCTCAAAACAACGGGGACATGGAGGGATCATCTTCTACACCATTTACCTTGGCAGAAATGACTTCAGCTGAGGAATCGAGCGGCCTGACTGCAGAAGAGYTGCCGCTTATTGTGCCAACGGACTTTGCAGCCGTAGCTTTGAGCACATCGATTTTACGTCAAGAGAGGAAACTTGAATTAAACAATGCTATTCCTGAGAAAAGTAGTTTGAATGATGCACACTGGAGAAATCATCATCTAGTTGAAAAATGGATGGAGGATAAAGAATCAGACCGTTTTGATATGGATTTCAGTGGAAACGGTTTGGTAGAGTTGGAGTCCAGGCATAGCTTCATTCTACAACCCATCAGCATTCTTCAGAAAGACACCCATCAGGACAGTGACACTATGAAAGATATGTACGAAGATCAGCTATATCTTCCTGTGAGGTCTGATGAACCCGTTGTTCATCAGGCTGTCGATGTATCCCTTAGGAATTCATCTATCAGTACCCAGGAAACAGAAACTGTTTCGAAAAAAATGGAACAGAGTCTTGCAGGGGAGACGTCAGCAATCCCAAATGTAGAAGGCAGTGCCTCGTCTCCGCTCTCCTTGGATTAGATTAAGTTGTAAACCATTAAATAAGTTCTCCTTATTTTTTATTAGCAAACTAATAAAAATAATCATGACAACTGACATTCCATGTTTATTGTAGATACATTTTGCAGCTAAATTGAGCCCAATTCAGTATCATTGTGTGTGTTGATTGAATTCACACACATCTGCTTTCACAGTAGTTCTCCAACCTGGGAAACAAGATTTCTGGTTTTTAACAAAAGAAACAGTGTTAACTTTCTAATGCAGTAGCACATTCTCTGCAAGCTAAAAATTATTTCCTTGAAGAGGATTTTCAAGTTATTTTCTCAGTTCCCAAATGATCCCACCATGAATGAATGTTTCAGTCCACACAATCTGTCTGCATAATGTATTTCTGATAAATTATTTTAACCACTGGAATTTCTTAATGTCATGCTTTTGAGCGAAATGATGTTGCACTTTTAAAATCTGTATGCCATACCATTTATGAATCTAATACTTYACATGTTCTTAGTTTGCTCAGTGTCTAATGTAATTCTGAAACCATTAAATAGATTGACAGGAAAGAGGTAATCAGCATGGACTGTGGAAACAGATTATCTGAATAATATTTTAGCAAAAATATTGCATGTTTTGTTACTTTGATTTAATTAAATTTATTCTCAGACAGGTATGGCTAATGATTGCTAACTGCAGGAGGATTTGTTTAAATTGGATTGTTTCCCTATATATTGATACTGTCAGTATTAAAAATCCATGATTTTTTAATTTTTTATTGATATTGGTAGAAAGGTTTACATCAGTACAT
>NW_028185273.1:219134-303469 GCF_003343005.1 Rhea americana
TTTTTTTTTTTTTTTTTTTTTTTTTTAGCCTGAACAATATCTTGGAAGCATTATTACCATTTTAAGACTTAAATTCTTTTTGTTTTGCTTTGTTTTGTTTTGAACAGGCATTAAAGGGAAAGGTAAAATCATATTAGATTTACATTATTCTAGATTTAAAAAGGCACATGAGGACAAAAATAGTAGTTTAGATAATTTTTGTTGTTGTATTGTTCAAATTTCTTTCTTAAACTTTACCAAACATTAAATTTTATAAAGTATAATACAAAAATGACTTTGAAAATCTGTACTAGTAGAAACTTGATATCTTCCCTTGGTTTTCTTTTTTAATTTGTAAGTAATTAGCACAACAACAACAAAAAAGAATTACCTCAAACAGATGTAATTCCATCATGTCCAGTTCACAGGAATGTTTCCTATCTGTTACATGTGTAGGGAGTATTTTTTGGCTGTTGCAAGCACTGCGGGTTAAACTTACATTCATTGCTTTGTATTTTAATTTTAACTTTTTAAAAAGGAGATTCTTTCAGTAGGATTTTAATAATTTTAAGAAGCAGTCTTTTTGATGGACTCTGTAAATATGTTAAAATTAACTAGCTGTTTATCTGATGTATGTGTCATGGGCTGATTGATAGAACAAGCGTATTTATGGTCATGAATGATGCTATTTGTACATAGATTTCAAGTTACTAGGATACTGTGTTTTTAAATCTTGTATAATATTTCTGTGATACTTTTATAGAACAATTCTGGCTTCAGGAAAGTCTAGAAGCAATATTTCTTGAAATAAAAAGTGTTTTACTTTACCTGCTTCAGAGAAGTCCAGATGATCTAGTTTTCCCAAGAAGTATTTTTAAAATATGTTAACAGTTTCACTTTCAGTTTTAAGAATCCATCCATGGTTAAAGCAATGAATAATGAAATGGCACACTACATTTTGGTAGTTATAAATTATTCCTGGAGATTGTGAATAATATATATTTTTTATTTAAGATATGCTGTGATATTTTTTAATTCCCAACTCATCTGGTCTTTCCTTCCTTGAAATAAATGCASCAGGTTGCACAATCAAGGTTCACAGGAGTAAAGCAACTTTACATGGTGCCTTCCCCAGATTTGCCATTTTCCTTCCTCCATACAGAGGCCTCTCTACTATAGCAAAGTGTGGAAAACTGGACATGCAGGGCTTAACCAGTGGCCTATGGAGTCCCTGTCAGGAGGAGTCCTTCCTTGGGTAAAAGTGAGTGTTCGCAAAACAAACTTAGGCTTATTAAACATAAACTCTTTCCCTTACTTGCTGTCTATGTTTCTTCATTGGCCTGGGAATAAAATTAGCTCAGGCAGAGATCCAGGAGGGAAAGGTGTTGTCCATCCATTCTCCCCACTAGTGCTTCCTCCTTACCAGACAGCTTAAGGTACTTAGAAAATGGAAGATGTGAGTTCATGTCCTCCTACTCTTGAAAGTGGTCGACCTTTCTTCTTCCGGGATAGGGCCCTATTCTCCATATCACCTAAGAGTTTGGGTGAGAGATGTTTTCTACAGCTCTCATATTAATGTCTTGGGCAGGGAGAGCCTCATTCTCTAACCAAGAGGTTAGGACTTTTATCGGGGAGCGATGGGTTCTGCTCCTTGCTTTATGCAAACATAGGGCACCAAATATAAAACCAGTCCAAAGAGAAGGAGCCAAAAGCTGCCTACTGTCCCCCTAAGTGGTGTGCTATACAACTTTTTGCTATCCCAATGCATTTTGCTTTTCATTGTGTATCGTACCTCTTGTCCCATAGCTGAGGAACGCCAGTCTGTGAGCAGCATGATGTGATAGTCAGGGAGCTCTTACAGGCATTAGATAGTCATAGATGAGGAAGGAAATGAATGCCTAAAGCTGACCTCATGGGCAAGAGCAGCAGGCAAGGAGGAGTACCTTCACCTTTTTCGATCTGCAAAGTAGTTGGTCTGTCTTTTTATTTGAAAGGCAGTGCATAGCTATTTGCTTTCAGGGCCCAGAGCTATGGTTATCATCTGAATAATCACTTCCTCTGTGATTTAAAAGAAGGCAGCCAGGTCTCCCCTGACATGCTGAGATGTGAGAGGCACTTTCTGAGACCTCCCACCAACTCAAGAAAAGCGGAGGTGGGTAGGGCTTCATTTCCTTAACTTTCTTGAGTTTAGACATGAGTCAGTTGCTGTTATGAGTAGGTAACTCCTATTGTGCCTGAAGTATTAATGCACACAAACACCTATTTTAAAGGCTCTTAGAAAACATTTGGATTATGGGATCATCCCTGAGTTTAGCCATTGCTAAGCTTATGTGATAGCTGCGTGGATGGGGTTTTTTTTTAGGCATAGCCACTTTCTCTCCCAGAAAACTTTGTATCTCATTTTAGATGCCTGCAGCTTTGTCTACATTAACATTCATTGAAACACAATAGGAGACGATCTGTGCAGGGAAGCCCAAGAGCTGCACTAGTGATGTGCTCGGGGGATTTACTCTGGATTGTCTTGTGGCCTGAGTACTCACGGGTGGTTGGTGCCCGCAAAGTGCGGTGCTGTAATAAAACCTCATTGCTGAGTTTCAGCAATACAGTTTGTGTGCTCTGACACCACTTTGCAGTGAAAACCTAAGCGCAGTTAAGTGGGGTACAAGCTGGAGAGTTGCTCAGAAAACGTATCTCCCATCTGAACAGGTGCATGGGCAGTGTGCCTGAGCAGTCTTGGACCTGTCTGGGGTAATTTTACTTCTGATCAGGCAGCAGATGTCAGTGTAGAGCCACACAGCTGTGCCTCTGCTGTGGCCCTTGCACCACCCCACAGTGCTTTTAGATCCTACCAAGGTAGCCCATTTATTCAGTTTTAAACTAGCAACAATATTCTTGATGTGCTAGAAATCTATTGACAGTAATGTCATCTACAGCATATTCCTTGAATTAGCAGCTCAAGCCTTGGACACAAATGATTTTAAAGGGAATCTGCAAGATGTCTTTTACATGGTTGTTTTTTTGAAATGAAAATGGAGAAGTCTTACTTTGAATCTGGAAGCTGAGCAGGATCTGGGTCCACAGATTTGTCTGCCATCTCCGTGATCAGCAGTTCTGCTGCACTGCTTGCTCCCTCGCTGTGGACATCTGCCGAAGTTGTGTCGCTGGCCAAGGACCTGCTAGGTGCTATGCACAGTGCCTTAGTTTCTGACTTCAGCCTGAAACCAAAGGCTCTTAGATATCTCACAAAGACAAGCTGTGTCTCAGACTTGTAGCAGTCTCACTACTAAGCAATGAGGATGTTTCATTGAAAGAAGCCACAGCTCATTCGGCAGTGAAACATGTAATATAGGGCAAAGTGCTGTAAGTATGAAGATGCAATAATGCAATATGTTTTGAAAAAGACTTTTAACTTCAACCTACTATTTTAAAGACTAAGCTGCCTTGGGACAGAATTTTCATCCGTGGATACCTCTACCCAACTAAATAAAAGTGGGGCCCAAACTCCAAAACGAGGCTGCATGAACTAGCTTGCATCCACACTGCTACCTCCACATTAGTCATCACTTAGTCCTGGGTCGCCTCTTGAACCTTCTTGGGGTCATGCCCTGGCCCTCTTTTACCGGGTGGATGTGGTCCATGTGGATGGTAGTAGGTATGTCAATATGTCAATATCTAGTTCAAGTTCATACAAATTTGTATTTCTTAGAATGTAATTAATGAGCATGTAATTAACAAAAATAAGTGCTAGAAAAAACTGTAGAATTTTACAGTTTATTTCAGTGCGACCAATACTTAGCTGTGATTCAGCAGTCACTGAATTCAGGGGAAAGATGTGTTTTTGACTAACTGAGCACCTGAAAGTCCATCCAAATATTTCATCGCCTGGTCCAGGCTGTTTGCACACTCATCCAGGCACCAGTTTTTCTTCTTTTCCTTTTTTTGTTAGAAATAAAACACACCTGATATGCTATTTTTTATTTTCAAATATCAAGTATTCAAGAGTTTGTTTTGTAAACACATGTTTACAACAGATGCTGACAATAGATTTCATTAAACAATGCATTATACAGCTTTAAAATTACTCTAAGCTCTGCTGAGAAATAAATATCAATTAAAAATCCCCCAAAAGGAGCCTAAAGTATGCAAAAAAATGCATAAACCAGTTAGTCTCTTTTTATCACAGCACAGCACCCACGCACTCATACAGTCGTACATACTCTATTTCCTTAATAGCTACACATTTGCTTAATAATGAATTTTTGAAAACTGAATAGTTACAGGCAGTGTGCCCACTCCATGCTCCTAACGTACTACCCACGTTAGTTTGTTGCTGTTCTGTTTAAATCATTTGGTAGAGGTATGCACTACAGCCAAGGACAAAACTCCCAGTTGCTCCAGGGGGACAAAGCGCAGGCCTTTATGAGGAAAGCTTCACTGAAATGTGAATCACAGTGATTCCAAATTCACTTTTGTATAGCAATTCAGTTGAGGATGATTTTGTACAATTTTTTATTTTGAAATTTTGTATTTTTGAAATACAGAGTGCTGTTTCCAAAAACCCTAAAGAGTGTTTTACCTGTTAAAGAGGTAAAATTTCTGACCTATCAGTCTGAGGGGCACCTCTTAGTGCTTTGTAGACCATGAATGCCTCCTCTGAATGAACAGTCCAGATAAAATAACACAAAATAATTTTCTTCCAGAATTCTAAATGTAAGGGCGACACTTTGTCTCCTGTTTGTTAAAACCAAAACCATCAGTTTTAAATCTTGGCTTACTTGAAAGTTGGCTGATTTTCCCATATTGGAGCTAGAACTTGCTCTTATTCTACCCCCTTCCCTCTAGTATCTCATGGAAGAATATTAATATTTCAAATTTGAATCCTCAATTTAATTCAAACACTTACTGAAGTAAGTAGGAGGTTGCTTGGGTAAGAAGCCCAAGAATTAGCCCAGTGTTTCCCTTCATTCCTAGAAAATTTATTTTCAGTGTTTGCTTAAGCAAAGCTACTAAATAAAGTAACATTCTACAGAAAGATGAATACATCCAACTTTAGAATTCTGTGGCTTATATAGCTTCTACTTTAGTTGTTAGTGCTGGGCCAAATCCTGAATGACTTTCCCACAGAAGGGCTAGGTAGGAATTGGTGCACTAGGAATTATGAACACTGTCTTTGCTGGAACAGTTCCAGACTTTAACGATAAAAGCACATACAGTTGCATCATTGACTTGCCGTGAACACGTCATTTAAATCATAGTGAATACATCACAAAACACTTCAGTATCTATTAGCACCACAGTATTGTTTAGTCTTTTGTTAAAAGCTTATCGAGCTGGCTCATTCTTTCTTGAGCTGAGTAATGTTTTGGATACTTTTTGTAGCCCTTCATGAATTCCACAGCTTTTTACTCATCCTATATCATGAACAAAATCTTATTACAGGATAACATTGTGACAATTGGTTTGAGACAGAAAAAAAAATAGAAAATACACTGTACACAATGGATAATGCAATAATCAGGACAGTAGAATTGAACCTGAATGAACAAGCGTGAACACTGAAAATGAGAAAAGTTTGGAGCTACTTTGAACTTACAGAATTAGGCCTGTGGTTAAAAGGTTTGCTTAAGTCAATAGAAAATAGTTTATCTGAGGGACTGGAAGCTTATGAGTTTCTGTTAAAAGCTACAGTTATTAACAGTATATGAGTATGGATATTATCAGCTGTCCTCTTTAATTTATATAATATGTTCTATGGAAAGGATGGAGAAAACTTCCTTCCTGAGGACTGAGTAGGCTTTCAAACCTTTGGCCACATAGTAACATGTATTAATGAGATTCAATAACAAGGTAAGGAAAAAGAATCCTGTGAACTCTGGCTACATCCAGTCCCCAAGCTGAAGCTTCCCCGTCTCTATTCAACGATAATATTTACATTTAATTTTTTAGAATTGTTATACAGAAAACAAATGTTATAAGAAAAAAGCCCTAATTCTATACCAAAGAATGAATTTACAATCACGATAAGGACTATCTGTCTTCTAAATATTTCAAAGTATAAAAATACATAAAATCTATTCCAATATGTGAGGAATCTGAAATATGTCCATACAGATTTTCCTACAACTGGCTAACACTGTCCAAAGCTACCCAATTCATATTCCAGTCCAGGTAAATCTCTGTTATCAGGTGTTTTGACTCATTGGAGAGTGGTGGAGAGAAGTCATAAGTAGATCCCTTCAGCTATAGAAACCCAAACAATGCAACATGGCTTTCCCTCGTGCCATTATAAAAAAGATGTTATTGAGAAAACAGACAAGGATAATCTTGTTAAGGAAGTAGGGGGTTTTTTAGTCTATGAAAACTGTAGTACTAATCAGTGAGCAGAGTACAAAAGCTGAACAAGCACTTGATATCACTTACTTCACATAAATTTGCTAAAGTGCCAGCTTGTCAGCGTCCAGTTCAATGTATTGGGCCAGTTCTTCAGTCTCGTTATTACCCTGATGAAGCTGATAATCTGGCACCAAAATATCTGTAAGACACTTTGGACCTATTTATCACCAAGTTTATGACAATATACCACCAGCAAAATCTGTGGTATTACACACAGAATGTGTAGTAAGGCAGCAATAAGTCAGTCAGGCATTTTGGGGAAAAACATGTTAGATCAATACAGAATGTGCTGAACCTCTTCCCAGCCATGCTCCCCGGAGTTACATGGAGCAGATAGCGCTGTCTGCACTGTCCACATGTGTGTGGGATACTGGAAATCTGTCACCTGAACATCTAGGGCCCAATTCTGTGAGAGGGCACGATCTGAATCTACAGCATTACTTCACAATTTCATAGGCTTTAAGGCCAGAAGGATGTCCTTATCTAAACCATCCTCCTGTATAACTCCTAGATTTTCAGCCAGAAACTCATAAACAACACGAATGGCTGGAAGAGCTAGAATGTGTCTTTGGGTATGTCCAGAAAATATTGAATGCAGTTATCTGAGATAGTTATCTGAGATGATCAAACATCAGTCAGATCTGGCTGGATTAGATGACGTCTTACTGTAGTTAGCATGGCTCTGAACCTACCCTACCTGGATTTACTGAAGAGAAGTCAGCCCATTTAGCATTAGTCCTCCAAAAGTCAGATATCCAGACTAAATGTATTGTCATACATTCTCCAAAAGCGGCAGAATGTGGGCCAAAGCGGCCTTTTTAAGTGCCTAATTTACACCTTTGATGACAGAGGGCCTGACTGCACAGAGCCCACACGTCTAATTTAGATGATGTGCCTCTCTTTCATACAGCCAGGGTGGTGGGATGACTTGTACCTCTTGTTCTGGAGCTAACTAACTCTACAGCCTGATGTAGATCTGTTCAGGATGCCCTCCACTTTTGTAAGTGGAATATTAATTTCTCTCCTTGTGTAATTCCTCCCTCCCTTTCTCCTAGCTAGATTTCTAGTAGAAAGCTTCACAATTTATGGTGCTAAATGTTGCTACCTGGAAGTGAGTATATTTGAAACTGAAAGCTTTCTTCTATACCCAGATATATATGCAACTACTTGTGAATGCCACAGGGAAGTACTTGAGCGCTACTCCGTGCTGTTCTGCTTACAATTATTTCTGAATCCATGGGAAAAAAATCTCTACATAGAAATTTCTTTTTGGGCAAAGGAACTCCTTTCTGAATGTACATGAACTTCAGTCCAATTCTTAATTGCATGCATTATTTTTAACTGCATCACTTAAGTGTACAAACTTACACATTTAAGTGTTCTGCAAGATCAGGGCCTGATGGATGAATACTTAATGGTATGAAATGTATGAGGAGGTTTGCGACCCTTCTTCACTTAGAACACAGCAGTCTCTGAAGAACTATATGCCAGTACCTGCATTTTTAAACACATAGTGGCTGGTCAAAGATTCGAAAATTTCCAGTTAAATATAAATTGCATCATAATATTCTACACATATAGAAAGCTATGTTGTAGATGCTCAAGCTGTACTGAAAGAATATAAAATGCCACCAATTCCAAATTATATTATATTATACCTAGTCTGCATGTGGGGAAAAGAGGACCAAAATGCAGGACTTTTTGCCTAGGCTTCCACTCTTCAGATATTCTTGGCAAGACTACAACCCCTGAAAGCTCTACGCACTACTTTCCTGATGGTGCTGCATTCATAGCAGCCTATCAGGAAGTTAATTTAGTTCTTATCAGGAAGTTCCTTCCTATCAGGAAGTTAGGTTAGCCTGGAGAAGAGAAGACTGAGAGAGGAATCTTATCAATGTTTATAAATAACGTAATGGGGGGTGTCAAGGGTGAACTCTTTTCATTGGTGCCAAGTGACAGGGCAAGAGGCATCGGGCAGAAATTGAAACACAGGAAGTTCCACCTGACCGTGAAGGGGAATTTCTTCCCTGTGAGAGTGATGGAGCACTTGACCAGGTTGCCCAGAGAGGTTGTGGAATCTCCTTCTCTGGAGATCTTCAAAACCTGCCTGGATGCGATCCTATCCAACATGCTCTAGGTGACTCTGCTTGAGCAGGGAGGGTGGACTAGATGATCTCCAGAGGACCCTTCCAACCTCAACTATTCTGTGATTCTGTGATAAGCACCCTGGACCATGGGTCCATTTCTGACATTCTCCCCTTTTTGAAGAGATAAGGAATGAATGGAAACTAAACAGGGATGAATGTGTGTTCAGCCAGGTTCATGTATTGGGGCGACTTCTCATGTCCTTTATTCTAAACCATGAATGTAAGATGAAAATAGGCTGTCCTTATGATGACATGATGGCTCTTTGTGGACTTGTAATTAATCTCCAGATGTCGTTGCTCCACATTATCCCTGGCTGCTTAACTGGAGATAGAGAATTTGATTTTGCTACTGGTAACAGACTGTGGGAGAACAGAAGCTCTGCTTTACCTTTGTTGTGCTTGTTGATAACCTAGCCTTAGTGCTTGGAGGTGGGGAGGGCAGGTGACAGAAGGTATGATGAGATTAAATTGAAACCAGAATGGCTTCATGATCTTATTTTTTACAGTCTATGGTCAGATTGTTTCATGGTAGGACAACAGCATGATTGCCCTCACTGAATGATAGATAAAGATATTTTTTTCTTGTGAAGCAGTCCATCACTAAGCACTGATGGTGAGTTCTCTTAGGGATGCACAAAGCTTCTCTGTTGATTCTGCTTTCTCCAGGTATTATAACCTCAAAAAAACTACTAGGTATTTTTAGCAGGTCTCAGTTCATAGTTCAGTCAATGTTGACAATGTTGGAAACACTCTAGAAAGTTCATGTGTTTTCTGCCTTTACTGGCTCAAATTAGACTGTTGTAGCTTATTCATAAGAAAGTCTCCTTTAGGAACCAGCCAAAAATCAGTCAGCGCTTGAGTTTTCTTTCCTTCAGAGGATGCTGACTGAATTAAATAATTTTGTAGGCATATATTTATATTGTCATAATTATCTATAACAAAAAATACTGGAGAATTTTTATATTTAATTTTATGTTTTGCATATAATTTTGAAGTTAAAATTAAGAGCTATAGAGAGTATGTAAACAAGGCTTTTTCAGTATTTCTGGAGTAAACATCTTTCTCTCTGCATTTCAGTTTCTCAGTCATTTTAAAAAAGATTTTTTTTAGAATTTGACATGAAAGAAAACAGAAACAGGACAGATGAATCAATTCTAGCCTTTTACAATTCTCTAAATGCTCTATTTTTGAGGTACTGGAAAAGATTGTCTCACTTCACATCATCCTCTGTTGACTAAAATGGGTTGGTTTCTTACACTCTTGCCTACCATCTTGCCTCAAATTTTGCCAAGGCAGGAATTTSTTGGTGCAAGGAGCATCCCAGCCTCTAGCAGAAGGATCCATTTTTATCATCTGCTCTGATCTACTACAGCCAAAGAAATGTACCAGTACTTTTGAACCAAGGAAATTTATTCTTGGGAGAAGAAGCATAGAAGCTATGTCCCAGACCACACATACTGACTGGGGATGCATTCGGCCTAGCAGAAGCACAAGACAAAAATATACTCAGGCCTGAGTCCAAAAAGCTATTAATAATTAGAGAATAGCACTTAAAGTGCTACTCTTCTCATTACAGTCAATAATATTCTTCTATGTTACAGTAGAGATAAAAGCTAGAAACATCTGTGAATTTGCAACCACAGAGAGTAGAAGTCATCTAAATGAACGGAGACACTCTGTGATAAATAGTCATCATCTCAAGCAGGCTCTAGGACCAGTGTGGTGGTGAACTTCACATACCAGTCAAGTGGAGCAGTTAATGATAGAAGGCAGCTGGCAAAGGAGGAGGAAAGGGAACTCTGTTCTTCCCAGATTGAATCAATGGATGCCAAAGAGAGTTTTGCCATTAACTTCAACAGAAAGAGGACTTGATTACATATATTTTTTGATCAACTTACATTTTGTAAATTAAAAAAAAAATAGTTCTTACCTTGTCAAAGCCTCACAAATACTTTTTACTCAGTTCAAAAATACATAGATGTTCTGCTCTCCTATCTGTTTTCATGTAACATCCCCACATGGCAAAATCCAGACGTTCCCATCCTTGAATCCTCTTAAAAGAATTCATTAAATTTCTGAAACTTCTAAGATGTTCTCTGTAGGGCAAGATACAGCTTTGACTTCCTAGTGTCCACCTGAAATCATTCTCTGCACTTTGAGACATCATTAGTACATCATAAGAAGCCTCCAGAGTAGATATGAAATGCCAAATACATTTAAAAAGCCTCAACATCTCCAGGGGAGAAAACACGATAGTAGGTTGGAATAACCAAAGGCCACATCACGTCTCCTGGGTCCATGCTTGGAGACAATCTTTATTCCTAGCTCTTCTCCTGGAAGGGTGGACAGCAGTCTCGGACTTTGTCTTCAAAGCTTTAAACAAAGCTGAGAAAGGTAGTAAAGGCAGCCACGCATAGGACAAATGATGAAACTACTTGACGAGAAATCCATTTGTCCACCAGAAAACACAACACTGCACCTGATGGGAGTGCAACACTTTGGAAACATGAGCAGGCATCAAGGGAGGGAAGCAGGGCAACATCTCTGTGGCTCACTGCCAGCACCTTGGAGGGTAGGGTGCTTAGGGGATGAGACAAGCAGAGCTGGGGTAGAAATGGGGGTGATCTACGGGTCTGAGACGTCCCTTACTAGTCTCAGCAACACATTCCTCCTCACTGATGGGAAGCGCACTGCAGTGCTGGGAAACAAGGGGAATGCTCTGGGCTATGCACTGTTGAGTGCAAATCTGTTTCCAGCACCCTTGAATCATTTCTCAGCTCAGGCCTGCCAGCAAGCCATGCTGCTTTGCCTCCCTCCCTGCATCTTCTGCTATCGGCAAGAGGCTGCAAAGCCCCAAACAGCAGCTGATTCACAAAAAGAAGCCATTAGTGCTCTCTTGAGATTTTTCACCTAAGCTGAACTAGACCAGCATGCATTTCTGAAGTACAGCCAAGCACTTCCTATCAAGCTATAATTGGATTTTTTTCTTCTTCAGGAAAAGTATGGATTTGGAATTAGCAATGGTCACCCAAATAACTGCTTATATCATTACAGAAATATGCACCTATCTGTTAGGGTATGTGTGTATGATTCCTACATCTTAATGTTCTTACAAATTAATACAGAATTTTTTTACTCCAAGCATTACATTTTTCAAGCCTGTGCACTTTGTTAAGAATTACTACATCTTATCAAATGAAAATTAATGCACATTTTAGCAGGATAAAGATACTATGTCTCAATATTTGCAAACATTACCTGATACATAACTTTCATATGGCTTAACATAGTAGCAGTATTTTAAACCTTGTCTTTTTTGATCTGATGTGTATGTCTGAAAATACCCCCTTTCAAATTGTGTTGCAGTAATTTTTTTAAAAAGAAAACTTTAAACTTAATTTACTCCACATACAATTATCCAAGTAAGTTGCATAGTTTAAAAAAGTTCAGTTGTGCTTTGTAGCAGAACTCACAGTAGTTTCTCATCTCTTAAAAATATGATTTGTGGATGTGAAGTTATGATACACTTAGGAATTTTTGTGAAGTCTAGACATCAATGATATGAGTTTTTTTTCATTCTTCCACCGACTTTTGCTGTTCATAGTACCTCACCCTTACATTGATATTAGATCAGAGCATGGACATTTAACGGACACACCTGAAATAATTACAGAGAGAAATAACAACTTGGGTTGATTTGAGGTATCCAGCCCTCAGAAATGTACTATGGTTGTTTGCATTAAGCTTTGTTGGTTTAATCATGTGTTACATTTAGATTAAAAATAGAAGGCACAGGTGTTTCACAAGGCGCCGTATTTAAGTCAACCAACAAAACTAAATATTACATTACCAAGCCAGGGGTCTATATCTCAGCAGTGACTTCTTCCAATGCATTTTCATTTGAGGAATTTATTGCTTCTGAAAAAGGGCCAGGGTATGTCTGTGCTATGCAATTCATTCCTTGTGCCATACTGATGTCTCCACACTGTTCTCCTCGACAACTGAAGGTAGGGCAGGATCTAGTTCGTGCATAGTTTTGCTGAGGTCCAGCTTGGCCTACCATCTCACTCACAGTGTTCACCAGCGAAGCCCTCCACCTCTGTCTCTGCAGTTGTTCTTCTTTACACTTAATGGAGTACCAGGCCAAAAAAATAAAGAAGAATCCTACAAACTTGAGACCAGCTGCCAATCCAAAGTAGACAAAACGAAACGAGGTGACATCGTATTCCCAACAAGATCCTTGTACGCCACAGTCCTGTTGCCAAAGCATGCATGTGGTATCAATAACAGCCCCAAAATAAATTGGAGTGGGAATGTAAGCTGAAATAAAAATAGCAACAGAAATAATATGTGTTAGCATACAGTGGAAGACTTCTAAAGAAACTACATGCCTTAGTCAAACAGGTGTAGGTCACTAAGTTTTGAGAGGATTTCTGCTCTGCTGTTCTCCCGTATAACGTGAAAAGTGGAAGACTGGTCCGCTGATCTTCCCAACAGTGCTACTTATCCCCTAGACGAAGTGCACTAACGACATGAAGGAACTCAAACAATAACACGGTGCAACGGCGCCTTACAACAGTTAATGCCTCTGTCTGGGGTCCCTACAGAACTGCGTGAACTACATCTTGCCCAAAAGAAACTGCAGTGTTGCTCTCAGGAAATAAAATGAGGCAGAGGGACAAAATACGACAAAATATGATGTTATTTCCACAGCATTACCTGTGAGCTGGGAAAGACTGAGGATTGCTGTTACAGATTAAGGAAAAAATTAAAGCCTCAAAGAACATAAAATGCAATTCTCTTACTAAAGATGGATGGAAGAGATGGGAGAACTATTATTTTTAGATTATTAAATTAAATTATTTTTTCAAATAAATCTTCCTCAGAATTAGAGTTTAACTTTTAAGGCTGCCATAAATGTTGCCAGCCTATTAAATGCTCCTGCTTTTCTTGGAAATATGACACATTTAAGACAAGTCAAAAGAGGCCTTTCTCAAAGGCACTCTTACCAGGTGCAACTATACGGCMTTTTCCTCTTGTTCTTGTTTACAATAATCATTGCATGCCCTATTCACATTTTTTGTTGAAACTGAACACTTGGAGTAGTCCTTATAGGTAGGATTTTATAAATTCAAAATCTTGAAAGAAATCACTTTGTATAAAAAACATTTTTAACAAGCATTCTTTTTGCTTTGAAACATTTGAAATTAGAACTTAAGATACAATTGCTTCTCATTTTAGAAAAGCAAACAGCTACTGCTATTGCTGAAAGCAAGAATATATATCTGCTTCCTTAAAAAAAATTGTAAGATACTAATTAGTAATTATATTAGTATGTGCGATAGATACATAGGCTGAGCGCTGGTACTACGTCGTCTTTTCCAAATAACCCTTGTTTCTGTCCTTGAATATGCAATACTATGTTCAGGAGAAAAACAAAACTAAGGATATACTTACTGCTGCTATGAACAATATTTAAAAGAATATTACTGTTCTTACTATGTTATATAGATGGATCAGGAAATTACCAACTTTTTTTTTGTAAGAAAATGTTAATTTGTCAAAAACTATATCTTTTATTGGAAAAATTGCTATTTTGACATATCTCTTTTTTAAAGGATTTTTAAATAAAATTTCAAAACTTAAAAATACCTCTTTCTGGGACAAGAATGTCCCCAAAAATCAGCAATAGAAATTAAAATTAAATACAATCTCAGTTACAAAGTTCAGAAGCTACTACTTTATTATTCTTAATGACAATTAGTGGCAGATTTATGGAATTTCAATACTTTCATAGAACATTTAAGCAAAACATAATGAATCTTTTGGAAACACGGGGATTTGTATGAATGCACAGTAAGCATAGACTTACCAAGAGTTCGTAATAACACAAACTGCATTCCTAGTGCAAAGGGCCGTTCCCCATCTTCCACAGACCTAGCAAGCAAAAACAAAAGTCCTTTAGAGAAACAGTCATGATAGATAATCATCGTGGTAAGTTTTAGCCTCATCTCCCGACTTTTCTTCTGAGATATAATCAGTCTCTGTCCCACTTAGCTTCTAACATTGTTAAGTCTTATTGCTGGGAAAAAATAGCCAAACCTTTCTGTCTCTGTTTAATCAAAATCTCATTTTTTGCCTATGTAAGGCCTAAAGATTTTGATCTATTAAGGAAACTATTAAGGAAACTGGAGAATAGACCTGTTCATGTTTTCTCATAATAATTTCCTTTATTTTGACATAATCTTATGTTTTATTTTCTTAATCATTTTTAGATCAGCGATCCTACTCTAAACAGAGCACTAACTTGCTGAAAGCTGGAATCTACCTCTGAACTTAACTGATCTCTGCTGAGTATAGGCACTTCAGAATTGTACTAGGAAACATATTTGTGATTTACTAAAATTGTTTGCAATTCCTTCGTGGAATATTACTAGTTTGTACTCAGTCCTTTGAAAGCCTGATGTTTTTCCCTTTGAAGCTAATGGAAGACACCTCCATTACCTTGGCTGAAAAGGGACAAGGTTCCAAGAGACTGCTTGGATGCTTATTATTACAAGTAGGCAACTTGTAGTGACAACAAATTATGAAATAATGAACACATAAACAAATTGTATCCAACGACTGAAAGGTCAAGGTTGCAGAGGCAAGCAGAGTAGCTACATTTTGTTTTCTCTTTTAAAAATATCTTCTGGAAGTTCTGGAATACGAGTGTAAATTTAGCAGGGCCTTGATTTCATGCATACATTTACTGGAATAGTGTTTACCGTCTGTATCAGTAACATATGCATGATACACATTTATATTCTAAACTGAATCAACAGCTTTGAAACATTCCCTTTGTCTTTCTGCTACTATGAGAACTGATACCTATGGATGTGTTTCGTAAATACTGGTAAAATAAATAATTAAAAAAAAATAGTTCTTTCTACTGCATTTTTTTCTTCTTTTTTCTCTTTTAACAACAGCAATACACATTATTCAAATACAAATTTATTTTTATAGTAGACTATACTATGTTTTTTCAGCTTAGTTTTCTTTTAAAATCAGACTGAAATTCACTTGCAAAGGTTGTATTTTAAATGGACACAGATGTTATAGGCAGTGATAAGGTTTATCAGACCAGATGGCAGAGATGGGAAAAGCCAATCCAAAAACCTGTCTGCTTTTTTTCAGCTAGATAAATGAAAGACACTACCTTTCCTTACCAAGACTGCACCTTTATCTGTCCCTAAATGACTATGACAATAGGACTGCTCCAGAATATTATATAACAGTTTCAAAATTCTTTTGAAGAAAAAAAGAGAAGGTTTAAAAACAAGGCATGTGGCAGGGATGAACAATTTTAAGAAACAGAAAAGGAGAACTTAAAAATATCCTCTCCTGACTGAACTATGAATGAGTCAAATATTAACTTTTTCTCCTTTGGATTAGAAAATCCAAACCATTGCCCTAAGGAGGTCGAACATTTCTTCAGGAGTAATCATTTTTTTACATCATGCTATTACATATTCTCTCTTTACATTGTTGGGAAATTGCTGGGAGTTTCTTGTTTCCCAAAGCACATTATCATGTTATATATTCCTTATAAAGGTCAGCCTTATTCTAATTACCTTAAGAGATACATAAGCTTGACGGAATTAAGCTGCATTAGTCCAGCTTCTGTGGCATGGACTCTAAAGAGATGGTAGGCACAGTACAAATATCTAAATAAACATATAACTGAACTCTTACCTGAGTGTCACTATGATTGCTGATGGCTGGGCACATGCTGTTATAAGGGTAACTATGAAAAGAAATATTAGGAACGGGATGAGGGTATTGCAGGTTCGATCACACTTCCCAGACACAGCATAGCCATTTTCATTCAGGTAGGTTTTGACAATGACCAGTCTAAGCTGACTGCGTTGGCCCACTGTTGGTGGAGTAATAACTTGGCGACTTTGGACACAGGCACATTCTGTATAATTCCTTACCTAGGGAAAGCAAAAGAGAGAAACACTGAACATTTCTGTACGAAAACCTTCTGTGAGGAAGACATTGCGTAAAGACGTTGAATGACGGTCTCATGTAGCTTGCTCGTTGGGAATCAAACACTACTTCTCAGTCAGGAGTCTTCTGCCTCCAGCATTACTTTTCCAAGTACAGACAAGCACAATTTTGAAGTTTGCTTTCACAAAACCTAGGAACCACGCATGCACAAAGATACATTACTTAAGCCATATATTAAGGTTGTAAATTAAAACACTCAGACATTAGGAAATATCTGAATTAAGGTCGCTTGTCAACTTTAATTTGTAGCTCTGTATGTGCTTGCGTTATCACATAGCCTTATATTTTTCCCATAGGATTTTGCTGAACATCTTAATGAACTATCCATTTCTCCAGTATTTTACCTTCCATTTTCAAAATATGGCTCCAGATATTTTTTCCTCACACTAATCATATACCACTACGAAGAATGACTCATACTTCATCTGGATTTTTCTGTGGCATTCATCATTATTCTTTATCTCTTTCAAAAAGATTAATTTGTCTTCAGAACAGTTATGAAATGAGGCAGTGATGTTTTTATCTTGATTTTGTAGCTAAGTAACTGAAACACAGATCAAAACTTTCACAAATGTGGGTGGCAAATTTGAGACAACTGGGACCCCTTTTTTCCAGTTTATTTTTTATTATATACAACTTAGAATATTCTAAACACAACTATTCCTGCCTTTAGATACAGATTTTGGCATTCAGTCCTTCTACAAATGACACTTCTTGTTATTGCTCATGTCAACCATCCAAAATACAAAGAACACAAATGTAATTGGGAGATGTTGGTTTAACTGACTTGCCTAACATCACTTAGGAACGGGGCAATGACTGAATCCCATTTCCCAAGGCAGCACCTCAAATACCAGCTCAGTATCTGCTTTCTTCCTACCATCCCTCACCTTATTCTCCTTATTCCTTCCAAACAGGTATCCTATTCTTTCCTACCTAATCTTGATTCATCACCAGAGAAGCAAAGGCTGTGTGTGAAATAAGACAGAAATCTTATGCAGCAGAAATGCTAGAGTGTAGCAATGTATATACAAAGCAGGTACGAATTGTACGCAGGTATTCTTTTCTCCTGCTTCCAACTCTTGAGTGGTTAACTTTGAAAATATTATATTGTTTTAAACTAAAACCCAAATGTTATATGTTAGCAACATTTATTTTGTCTGTTATAAAGTGATACAAGCTTACATGGTAGTTTCCAAAGGTACTCCCTATAAAACATCATTTAATGAAGAAATGTATTTTCAAACCAACGTCCGCCATAAAATGGTATTTTATTCACCATTAGCTGCTGAGTTAAAACTTCAAGCCAAATCATAGTAGCAAATACTATGTTTCAAAATTTGTAGCAAAAAGTAAATATTTCTAAAGTATTTCACTATTAATTAAATTACTAGTAGCAGTTTGATATCTGGTGCAATGTAGAAAAGATCATTATGGCCTCAGTCCAATAAAGTACAAGTAAAGCTTATACAGATACTGAGAGTGAATCAGATTCTCAAAGGCTTTTTGCAATTGGGCCAGAGGAATTTTCTATCAAAACTAGTAAAGTACTCTCAAAAAAAAAAAAAAAAGAAACTATAAAAGAAACCAATTTGTTCTAAATGGAATCATATACGAACCTTAAATTTTAGAATTTAGAAATTTTTGACAATTTTCTTGTCAAAAATAAGAAAGCACAGCTCTGAACTAACATTCTCATGTTTCACAGGGTTGGCTCAGGACTGCAAATCAGGAGATGAATACATTATAAATAAGCTTCCTGGCAGGTACAATCAAGTCCTCAGAAAATCAATGATTATACTGTTTCCTGTCTCTCTTATTCTTTTTTAGAAGGCAGCTCTATTACGGAAGAATTTAAGAGTTTATTTTTTGTATGAATTAAGTATAACCATAATGAAATTAAGGTCAGATTCCACCTTTCCACTGCTTTCCTGTGCCTTGTCCTGGAAATTGCCAAATTTCCATGATGTGATTTTAACCCTTCGCCAGGACATCATAACTGGAAGACTTGGCTGTAACAGGCAATATATTTTGAGAAAAAAGTCGATTATTAACTTCTTTTAATTCTGATTACTTGAGTTCAAGAACAATCATTTAACCCTGAAGAGGTTTACAGAGAATAAAAAACCAAAGGAGAATAAAAAAACAGTCTTTACTTAGCCATGCAAACAAAAGACCTATTAATACGCTGGTGGAGGTGGATGAGCTACCTATGCTAAGTGATGAGGCTGGTACAAACACTAATGGCTTTAACCAGGCCATAACTAAATTTAAACATGAATTTAAAACACAACTATCAGAAAGGTAAGTTCTTCCCTCCAGTCAGAGAAAGAATAAAAAAAAAATGTGACTGCTCTTAGGACTAACACTGATGCCTTTGCGAAAGAATGGCATGTTAACCTGTGTTGGCAAAAAGCTGGGTGAGGTGACAGTGACTGAAAGTCCCCCTTACAGGAACAGCAGACATGCAGCCCACCGACATGGGGCTTCAGGTTCTGCGTCGGAAAGGCTGCCTCACCCCTCCTCACGGCACACTTGGCCGGAGGGCTCGCTTGGTATGAACGYGTTTATGCCCGTAATTTCTGCACAGCAGGGAGAGGTTGCGGAACAGCAATGTTACCTGCCTTTCGAAGMGTGGAAGGACTCAGGCCTGAATCAGCTGCAGAGCAATTTCTCTGAGGCTCAGGAAGAGGGAGTTTTGCTACAGAAACCGTGTTCTTCCATCTGGCTCAGTGCTGACGGGCTACTCGCTACTCGTGGACTGCACGCGAGTGAGCGCGGGAAGCACTTACCCCTGTGCTGTGGTTTCCACCATTGATGCAGCCCGCTAGGCAAGGATTAAAATACGTTATTCCATCTGATCCACAGACAGGCTCGTACTCATGAATCTTGCATCCACAGTTAACGTTACAGCTCCCAGTCAGATTCCTGTGGGCCATGGCAAGAGTGGGACTGAAGAAAGGAAAAAGATCATGCTAGTAGAGYAAACACAGATGTCCTGTTGTTCAGAGGGAGAAAACATCCTACTCRTTAATCCTGGAATTGATATTTGATTATTAGAGGAAAAACAGCATTAACTGTCAGTTATGTATACAATTTTAAAAATATAAATGAATGCTCCWGGCATTGCTACTGTTAGCTAATAACACAATACAAAAATAATTCTGAAGTTTAAAACTTGAATCATATTTGCCAACACAACAGCTGTATTTTTTGYGTGATTTTTTCCTTTTAGTTGTTAAGACACCATTATTTTCTGTGTCTRTCCTAAGCTGCAGGGATCTGTTGGTTATTGCTAGGTGAAGGGCCCAGTGACGAGACGTAAGCATTATGGGAACTAATATGCCTTGCCTCTCACATACCAACAACTGCTCAGAAAACTTAATGCATTTATATGTACTTCTGAAAYTTTTAGGAATCTCTCTAGATCTAAAACACTATGCTAGTACCAACCTGTATGTAAAAAACAGCTCCATCTCCCTGGACCATTCCCCCAAATCTTGCCAAAGTCCAGCTTTCTGTGTCCTTCCCAGAAGAGTTTTGCTGTATGYTCAGAAGGTCTATCTATTTTGGACCAAAGGGAATTTCAAAACTGAGGAATATACACACACTGAAAAGCTGCTGGTTTACCAGATCATAACTGCAACTGCATGAAACTCCCTGCTGGCAAGTGCCATGCCAACTGGACACATCTTCACCATGGAATGGAGGGCTGTATGTAAATGACACCAACCCAACCAAGCAAGCACTACGCCTCAGCTCAAGGCATCTATATGAGCTGACTGGCTCATAYGAAGAAGCCTACATGCAGCCGTGCATGACTGCAGCCCCAGGTTTCTCCTCATACTCCCATCTCCTCCAGCTAATGCCTCCTTACAGCACCTCTGCTCCTTTACTAGAAACCAGGTCACTCGGAAGCAGTCGCAGGGTCTCCAGGTGGCACTGCTTCGGGTGCGAGGCGTGGGAACTTCCAGCTGAAGTCTCACTTCACTTATACGTGTCTGCCTCTGGGCACAGACACTGAAGAGGACATTCTGCTATTCCCTGTGCTGAGGGAAATACTGACTTTTAACTTTCCCAGAGATGGTGAGGATTTGGAGCACAAAACAAAGAAAGAAACATTTCAGCAGAGACAAATCCAACCTCACCAAAAGAAAAGAATAGTAAAAAATCCTATAAACTGTATGTAAAAATTATGATCATAGAGCAACAAAGAAAGCTAAAATGAAAGAACTAAAGGAAGATGAAAGGGATACTAAATTGTTTCTCCCTAAAGAAAAAACAGACTGACATAACCGGATCCACTTTAACAGAGCTGACACTATAGGCTACAAGACATCCAATATGCATTATCTAGAAGCTCTTCATTAATGAGAAAGTAGGTGATGAGCAAATATTTTTTCCTGTCAAACTGAAAAGTCACTTACTTTTAATGTGCATACTTTTTTGAAATCTTCAGACTAACTGCTTTCTCTCCAAAGAGCTACTATATTAACTGTAACCCTTTCAATTACTGTGATTGCTCAGCTACATAACTAATTGCTATGACATTGTAGTATTCTTCTTTTCCTTGGCTGATTAAGGACCCTTGGCATGTTCCCTACAGGCTAACTTAAAGCCTATTTTTTGCATGCATATGTTTTCATGAATGTTACCTTGAAATGTTTCCATGAAAACTTTTAGAACCACAAAAAAACCATGTTTGTCTCTTCACCAATAGCCTGTCCTTAACACTAGCCATAAGTAGATGATTATGGAAGGACAAGATCAGATCAAGCAACTTACTTTCTCCAGTCTCTGTATTTTTTCAGTCTCTAATGATTCTCAGCTGAAAATTTCTGCTGAGTTTTTATTTATTTATTTATTTATTTATTTAATAAGCCCTAATATGTTGAGTTTTGTTGTTCATGGTGGTTTTCTGGTTTTGCTTTCTTGTTTTTTTTTGTTGTTTTTTGTTTTTTGTTTTTTTTTGGCTAGGTACTTCTCCTTTTGAGCCTAAATTTTTGCATCCACAATATCCTAGGGCAACAATTGTTCCACTAGTCTATAATCTGTTACATGAGCTGTTGTTTGTTTTGAATCTGGCTCTCACTAGCTTTACCTGAGTTTCCACTTCTACTGTTTTGCTTGTAAGCATTAAACACAAGAAGACTCCTAAAAAAACAAGCTTATGGGCTTTTTATGCCAAAGTGAGAATATTTGCTAACTCTAGTAAAATTCTGTAATTGCAGCTAAATAAATCACATCTAATATTAACTCCTGCATAATACCTGAAGGTATGTGTATAGACACAAAGTAGTACCTTTTATCCATACTCTTACTAAACATGCTAGTTCAGTTACCAGAAAGAAAATTGTGCTCTGCTGAGATATATCTTGCAGACACACCTTGAAAGTTAATTTCTGTTCTCATTATACAGCCAAATTATAATAGACATGAACTTTTAAATAGCTCATGTTATATTTATTATACCTATGTCTACTGCACTTACCATGCTCTCTCATATTTCAGGTTGCTGAACTAATTTAATAAATGGAAAAGCAAAAGTCTTCAATGTGGTTTACTGCTGGTTCATTTTTCTGCATCTCATTTGGAATTTCATCCAGTTTTCAATACTGCCAACAACATGAATACTTTAAGCCAGTGATGTGAATGATCTTGTTCATATTGTTCTGTTTTCAAGTGATAGGGTTGCCTGAGGCTAGGCTAAGGATCTCAGCTCTTACTTCTTAAATATACCTAATGAAATCGTCAATCCAGAATTATGCACCTAGGCTCCATGTGCATTGCATAAGGAGGTTCCAAGCAATCTGAAAAGCAGCTGACATTGACGTTTCCACCTGAAGCTTTTCCTGTTACTATTGTTCGAGGAAATGCATCTTCTAACCTTCCTTGGATAGTTAAGAAGCATTTTTTTCTGGGCWTAAATGTAAGCCAAGCCTTCTGTCTCAGCTGCACTATGGCCAATGCCATTWTGTGTCTCAAGCAGCCAAATGTTAGGTAATACAATATTCAGTACTGCAGTTCTTCTATAGACAGAGGACCAATTAAAAAAGCATTTACTTTATGGCTTGTAATTCGCACGACATAAACACAGAAGTTTTTAGTCCATTCAGATGATCCAAAATGTCAAGTCAGAAAACTAGCTTCTCTAAAGCATCAAAGAGAACTGGCACTTCCAAAGATCTCCAGAAATTGAGCATTGAAGTGAGGGCCTGACCTCTCCCCAGTGACTTTGCAGCTGGCTCCTGAGCTGCTCCACAAGGGAAGGTGAGTGATAGCAAGACAGGCAGGGGCAATGCCTCAATTGGATCTGGAGACTGTGATCAGGGTCAGACTCGGTCCAGTGATAATGTCATGACGAGGCAGGTCCAGGGCCAAGTCRGGAAGTCAAGCCAGGAGGTCTGGATTAGAATAGAATCGAGGGGGTACAAGCCTGGGCACAGAAGCAGCTGTGACACTGCTGTGGTGAAGGGCAGGCAGGGGCCAGCAGTAAACCTTCAGCTTAAAAGTAGCTTCCAGGAGAAATGAGGGGCAGGTGCTCTCTTCTAGCTTTCTTCACAATAGCTCTTATGAGTGAAGGAGCTGACCTTCGCCAGCTAGACTCCTCAAAGTGGGAAAATGCACTCAGGGCCCTAGMACTTCATATGAATACTCATACTCTCTGTAGATAGCCAGGGAAGAGCTGTCTTTTTGTGCTGATAACATACTCCAGACATGCTGCACTTCATGGCACCGAAGGTTTAAAACAGATCTCTTCTGAAGCAGGACAGGAAGCTTCCTTTTGTTCATCAGCCCAGTAATTACATGAGGTAGGAACACTGGGCTTCAAAGCCCTCCTCAGCTTGAACGGGTTCGGACTAGCATCTCCTTGATATTTTTTTTTAACAATAAGCTCTAGAACAGAGTCTCTTTCCATCCTTCCTGTTGAAGCTGGAAACATAGGTTTAATGGGGCAAAAAGAAAAAAGAAATGTATAAACCTGTGAGACTGGTCTCATTTTGCAAGAGAAATCTTGGGTTCTAGTTTCTGCTCTCAGACTTATTTATGCCTCTTAGCTGATGACTCTTCACTGCCATATCTCTAAGCAAATCTTCAGCAGAGACCAGGATTCAAAATCATTTTTTACAAAGTGAAATCTCCTTCCAAGAGATTTGAAAATTAGGTTTGTCTCTTGCTTGATCTTTTTCCCTTCTGTATCTCCATCCATTCCTCCTTTTTTCTCCTCCCTCTCCTTAGGTGTCCTCCATTTGTTGCTGCAAAATGCCTTTACTGCCATGGAAGGAATGGAGAGTGGCCCTTTTCCAGAATATTGAACAGTGCCAGGGTGTTCTTGTGGATGTCAGGATTCAGGGTCAGATTTCCTCTGGCTGAATTGTGAACAACTCACCTCTTTTTCTAGTAAGTAGTTTCCTAATTTCCTAGCAGAATCACATTGTCAGACAGTTCTTATCTTCTGCACAGTAACTATTAAACATAGTGGCCAATTCTAATAAAAAATGGGTATCAATAGGAAAWTACATGTATCACCTATGGATCAGGACATGCTTCATATGCTTCCCATCTTTGAGTTGCAGCATCTTAAGATACTTCTGTCTACCTGGCTTCCAAGCCTAGTATCTTCTAAACATGCACAAGAACCTACGCTTGGGCACTTGGAGAATTTTGTAGCCAAAATAATAATAGTTTATTTAATGTAAGTAATACTGGAAAATACATAACTATACTAATGTCTGAGATTTGGAAGTCCAAAATTTGATTAATCTGAGATTTAGGAAGAATTCACATATTTCAAACATGTCCTGAAGTCATCCTGCAGTCAATGCACTAAGAAAGAATTCTTCAGCTTTCACCACAGTGGGTATAATTACATGAAATCTAGCTTGCCTCAGAAGACAGGGTCAGGTCTCCCTATGGTTTGAAGACTCTTTACAGCAAGTGCTTGGGGTGGCTAAACAGTGAACGAAGCTGGTGCTTCGAGAAAGTAATTTTGGATAATATTTCTCTGTATTTTTTCATTACAGAAATGAATGATACCAGAACCCTTTGGTGAGTCATTCATATATTTTGAACGTTGTTTTGGTCATTTATCCATCTTGAATGCTCCATCTGTCACCTTTCAAAAGTGCTTAGTGTGCCCATTGCCACTCTATGGAATAGGAATAGGAATGTATCACAGCTACAGTCACACTGGAATGGATCCAAAGAGAGGCACAACTTCTGGACATTTTCGGGCCTAAAGGATTCCACCATGGATTTGAGATAGGTGCCTATGCTCCTTATACTATACATGAGATAGTCTGGCAGTTCAGGGGAAGATCCATAAAAGCCRGTACACTGAATGCAGCTGCTAACACAAACAGTTGAAAATGCTCAGGTGTGGAATTTATGGCCTATCCTCTGCCAAGAGGCAGACTCTGCTCAATTCCGTAATGCAAATCCTCTTACCAGCTGATACATTTAAACTAGCTGACCTTTCTTCACAAAAGGAAGYTAAAAGTGTCCTCCATTGTATCTTTTATTAAGTAGTCTAGTGATTAAAAATGAAAACTCAGTTTACAATGAATATTGAAGTAATTTGGTTGAMTGCAGGGTTGAATGCAATGAAGAAGCAAGGTCGTGGGAGTGGTATTTATGGCACTTTCATATAAATAGAAATATATGTGTTAAAATCTTCAACTCCAGGAGAAGAAACTGACTTTTGTCTTCTTATGCCTGTGTGGCAATGAGAGCTGCAGTCACCACCCTATCTCTTCCTCTTCTTTGTGTGCAGTCCAATCCAGAGGATGTGAAGTGTTGAGAATAAATGCTAGTTGGCCCCTTCGGAATCTGCAAAACCACACAGTTTTTAAACACGAGCTAGGTACTGAGCTCTGTTAGGACACGGGTATTTGCACATGTGCCCACAAGCAAAATTCTTGCCTTGGCAGTTAYGTTGGTATGCACAACCTGTCCACACTGGGCATGGCTGTGTAACATGGAATGACCCGCACTAGCTTGTTTGCTCTGTTTTTACTATCACTCCGTGGTGTCACAGAAAATACTGTTTTTTAAAGACAGCTCAAGTACTTCTACTCTAAACATATCGATAGATATRTAGAGAATTTTAGCAGCTCCTCAGCCAGGCAGGACCTGCAGAGGAGTCTGGACTCTTTTTGTGGCTACCTCTCAGAGACAGTGTATGCATGCCCCCAGACCACAGCAGTTTCAGAGCCCCTAGGAGGTCCACAGTTCTGCTTGCCTTCACATTTACGACACGTCAGGACTGTCRTAAGGGTGAGCATCTAGCATATGAATTACTGTGTACAAGCTACCCCACAGATCATGAGGGATTTTCTTCTGCTCCAAGCCACTTTCCATACTTGACTAGATCAGAGACTGATGGAGAACCACACTACATGCAGTGACTGTTGCCTGCGTTATCTGTCACCTCATCTCCTGTCAGAAGTGACACTAAGCACTGTGACTGCTGCTTGGCTTCCACTTGACTCATTTTTGATGTATTTAAACACCACTATTTGCTTTTGCTAAATATGCTTGCCTTTCTATCTGTGCACTTTTGCAGCTGAGTTACTAAGTAGCTCTTAAATATTTATTGACTGTGTCTATTTACCACACAAATCAGGTTCACAAATTTAGCTCTTAGAATTACTTTGCACTTTATGGTCTACTTGGATGTTTACCAAAGACTTTCTGAATGTTTTCTTTCTTGTGCCATAAACAAACAGGGACAGTTTTAGAAACAAGCTTCAGCTTGAGCGGGAAATTAAATACCCAGGACTGATACTGGTTCTGTAGCTTTCTCAGCTATCAGTTGAAACTTGCCTTATTATATCATGCTGGATTTCAGAAAGCAGTATGTAGCAACATGTCACATAGCAACAGACAGACTTTTCCAGTAATGTCTTGACAGAACCTTTTGTCCAGTGGAAAATACCCAATTCATCAAAAAAWTCCCCAGGAACATACTGATGTCAGCAGTATGATGATAGAAATTTTTCACAGAAACAAGAGAGACAGTATTTTCAGAGCTCTCTATAGCCTGCTGAGTAGGACATCTGCGATGCCTTGCTCCTTGGGCTACTACAACACAGGCTTGCTAGCCAACATCCCAGCACTCAGCACGGTCCTATTATCTACCCAGCAAATGGGCAGGTCTGTGGGCATCCCAGGCTCCTGGGAAAAGCACAGCTCAAGTTCTCCTTCGCCAATCTTGCCCACCTTGTCCGAAYATTTTCTTTTGACCTCTTATTCCTGCTTCCAGTGACAGCACTCTCAGCAATAGATGGGGTTTGTRCTTTTACAGGCAGGTCAGATTGTTTCCTGCCTAGCTCCAGTTACATAACTAACTTGCTGGAGCTACATTGCTGAATATTGCCATGAAACACAGGTTAGGAAATCAGCTTAAGAACAAAAGTGAATGGAATCAGGCACACAAGAAATTAGAAGCACAACATTCAAAATGGAATTGAGATCACTGTGAAAATTTAATTTTAAATAGTTTCCTCTATTTTCTCCCAAAGAAGCCTTGTATACACAGTTAAAAGCAAACATGCACACAGATACAAAGCAAACGTACTCAAGTTATTAATAAGTTACTGCAAGTTGTGTTTCTCCAGCTTTCATCACTTCTTCCACCTCAGCAAATCACTGGAAGGTTTAATTTTAGGATTTGTTTAGTTTTTTTTTTGTTGTTGTTGTTTTGCTTATACCAAACCCTTTGTATGCAAAGAGAAGTTCTGTTTTGTTCTCAAGAATATATGATAAACAAAATCACCCATTAGCTCTGTCTCTAAAATCTCATCAACMGATATTTTAAAGACATTTGTGCTTTTATCTTTGTTACCTTCAGTCTTCWCTCCTCTGTCAATGATGGCAAACTAATGAAGGACCTCAGGTGTTGGGGATGTGAGAGCTCTACTAATACATATCTTTGTAAGCCCCAGTCATCACAGATGACCTACCACATATCACATCATATTGTAACAGTTTTCCATGAACACTTCTCCCAGATTCTTTTCTTGAAGATATGTGTTTTTGCAGCAGCAAGCTTAAACTACACCATAATCCTGTCTTCTGATACCATGAGGCTGCCTGCTCTGCACAATTACTGCAGAGCACTCCACAAATTTACATGATTTACATGTCTGCATGTTATGGCCATACAGATTAGTGTCTTGAGAACACTGCGCTGAAGCTAGTAAGTCCTGCTCATGAGCTGGCCTATGGGGAAAGCAGCTTAGTTCCAATGCACCCRCTGATGTAGGCACACAGGACATCTGAGAAACATCTGCCCCACTTGTTTCGACAGCCATGGATGCTGACAGCTTGTGGTGTTGCTTCAGCGGAGCTGCCACAGACATTTGTCATGCATGGGCACACACACAGAAGCTGGTGCACACATGCACCAACAAAACCCAGACACAAACAACAGCATTTCCTGAACTATTCTTTCAACTCCAAATAATGGTTCTGCTCCTTTCATCRGTAAGATTTAGATGCAGATTTGCTGAATGTGTATAAGGGGACAAAATTGAATCCCACCTGACAAACCGCATTTTTTAACTTCCCAAGGAGACTGTATTGTGTCTCCATGATACAATATTGGTAGAGCTAATAAAGAGAAGAGCTTTATTAATGTGACTAATGATAAAAGGGACTCTACTTCCTAACATTTCTAGTCTAAATTCTGTTCTCCTCTCCAAATATCACCCTGTGGAAAGCTCATGGTATAGAATTAAAATAAGAAAAGGGAAAGTGTAAGACAGAGTATGTTGCCTTGARTTTTTGGAGCTGTGACCTGTTATTGTGGATATCCAGGCTTGGACAGAAACTTCATTGAGCTAGGTCTATGCACACATATTTAAAAAAGGTGGACCCTGTCCCCAACAAGTTACAATCTAGATGAAATACAGTTATAAAATATCAGTGCTTGACCTTATTTTGGCAAACATCTAAACAGAAAATTGGTTTGCACATGGTTTGATTCATATTTAGACTGCTGTAGTAACCTACAATGCTAAACACCACGGTAAGACAGGAAAAGAGAAAATCCCTCACCACAAAATCTCTGTACTCTTACTGTTGGGCTGTGGAATAGAAAGGATGTATCTTAACCTGAYGGCAATAATTCTGGTTTGTTACTGAACCTTTAAGACCCAGGACATTCAACATATCAGAGGTCTGCAGTCTTATTTTTGGAAAGTAATTGCAGCTGGAATTGCAGGCTGAAGCTAGCAATGACGCAATTTTTGTGTAGCTGTCAAACAAGGGACCCTCTCACTGTGTTAGCTGGATTCCTTCTTTGTTGTTATTGTTCTGATCCAGTTAGTCACTGCTTTCAAATTAAGTGATCTTTCTGCTAATTGGACTCTAGGAGATACAAGAGTAAGAGAAATCCAACCTGTCGGTTCCAGAACAAGAATGGGATTTTTTTTATGTAAGTACTGCAATAAGTCAATTATACATTTTAGCTAAACTTTAAACTAAATTGTCTTCTAATAAAGTCGGTCTCTTAGTAACAGACTGTTGTCAGTCACATATTTCTTGCTCCTTCTTTCCTCACTGGAGTGCTGCAATGTTTAATTTACTCATGAAGAGTTTTGAAAGCATCAGATGAGGGAGAGAGGTTGTGTCATACTGAGTTACACAGCACCAAAAGCCCTCCATCAAAAGCTCTCAGTACCTTGCAGGATGCCACCCTGAAACACCAAATACTCTTATTGTTGCTGCTTAGCAATTGCAATTGCTATCTCATTAGAATACGTATCTATCTGTTTATCTGAAACTTATTCCCTTTGTGTCTGTTGTTCTGTTTACCTGATCAAACTACTGTTCTCAGCAAATAATCTTTAAGATTAAGAAATCCACTATAACCATGGAAATTCAGGCTGAAATTCATTTATTTCATTATGCTACCACTTGCACTTTTTCAGTAAGTTACTATTTGGGGTAATTTGGGAGTATTTGGTTCCTATCACAGAATCTCAGTGGATCACAGATCACAGAGAAGCTTTAGCTTCTTGAAAACACTGCTTGCTGCTTCTCTTCAGCTTTGCTGTTTAAAACAATTTCATTCTGCTTTATTAAGACACAAGTTTTAACKTTCCTCTGCCTCTTTGTAGGGGCTGCAAGGAGACAATTCACTGATTTAGGACTTCCCATTCTAATGCAAGTTATGATGCAAGATGAGCGACACCAGCTTGCAGTTCGACATAAGGATCCTTAGAATGTTTTTAAATATTACACATGTAAAATAGCCCTTAGCGACAAAGCGTGGGGAACTGAACAACAGATTCTGAATTGCTGAGATGTATAACACAGAGGTGTCCTTGACCTTCCTGAAAACAGAACTGCTGATAACAGAACAGCAACTGAAAAACTGCTTGTGTCCAACATAAAACTGCAGAAAATCCTTGCAAATGTATTCTAATCTGTCTATGCCTCCACTTTCTGTCAACTAGTACAGTTAAAATACTGAGTACTGAAACGTCACAGCTTTATGACTTTATCATTGTCTACTTTGCTAAGTACTGATAAGCATATACTTTTATGTTAACTGAACCCATTCTAAACCATCTCTTCCTTCACCTCTCTACTTGTTTATGCTCCAGCTCATCATGGAAAAAGACCTACTTTTTGTAATGCTTAAGTGATTCCGAAAGGTAAAATTAAATATGTTTGCCACAGAAGGTTCAGAAGGGGGATCCATTGCAGTGTACAGCTATACTGCATCAAGCACGTAGGGCATGCAGACACCTCTGGGCTGCTGCCAGTGCAGGTAGCTCAGATATCAGAACTGGCATAACCATACTAAGCTAGAGCATCATGCAAGATAATTAACTCTGAACCAAATATCTGTATTGCCTCTTGTATCTGATCTAGCTTGTTGAATTGTTTTTGATGTCGGTACACTGCACTGCACTGGGACTAGAGAATGGAGCATGTGTTTAATTAAACCTCAGAATGAAAGCATGCTTTTTTGTTACAGGAACAATAACATTCTTTGATGTCCAAGCGAAAGTGTTCGTTACAAAGTAAATGATTTGAAGCTGTGGGTAGAGACTCTTTTTAAATTCATGTTATAAAAATAATTTACTGCAAAAATGAAATTAGATAGTCTTCCAGTGTTCACATAACAACAGTTTGCAATTACTTCAATTCAGAAATAGATTCAAATTAAACAATCATTTTTCAAGGAGAGAAAAAAGCATAACCTTCTCATTAGTCAAAGACATTCACCTTTATTACATGCAGTCCAGTTAATCCTAATAATTTTCATTTCTTCATCTACCGCCACAGGCTGTCATAAAATATCAATAGAAAGTGGACGATCASTGTATTCTACCCTTTCCAACCCCCTGTCCTTCAGTCCAGAGTGCTCAAACCAGGATACATTGCCCATGCTATTCTATTCTAYGAACAACCCTTCAGCTCTGAGTTTTAACTCCTGGCATTAAGAATGCAAAGGAGCATCCAGTTTTCCCTTAACTCGTTAGATCCTTCCGTTGCAGATTTTTCCTGCTCTAGAATTAGGGTCCAACAGCAAAATAGTAACATACAACAACACGCAACACAAAATGCTCTCTGTGTAAAGAGTGCCTATTTTTTTAGTGCCTATTTTCTCTCTACCTTGCGCCCCATTCTTCCTCTTTGTTTTCAACTTAGCTCCCTCATTGTCCCTTTCTAGTCCTTTCTCACCATTTCATTTACTTTCTTGCCCTACAATTCTTTTACAGTCTCTCCCAGGGCTCAAAATATAGAGTCCGAAGCTAAGAATTCAAACTTGAGATACTCAAATGGATCTGATACCCAGCAACTAGACATAAACAGAAGGCAGACATCCTAGCAGATGTAAAAGTGAAAAACATTGCTTCAGGCAGGTTTGTACTCCTCAGATGTCTACTTTCTTYTTGTGCTTAAGCTATATGAAGAGACTAATTTGGGGGAAAAATAAAAACGCAAAATCAGAAAGAAAATATAAAGTCCTAATTATCAGGCTTCTGATGAAACATTTTGCAGTGAAACACCTTCCCATCACTCTTAGCACACTCTCCAGCCTTCAAATTTCCCTCATTTAAAAAAAAAAACACTTTTGCATGCATTTCTAAATGTCATATCCCTCGCTCCCAATTCCTGTCTTCCTGCCTCCACATCTTTTTTTATGACTGCATTCTTCATCCTCAACATGTCTTTAAGGGTTTTGATCTAGTCAGCGTTCCTGGCAAGCAGCGGAGTGCATTCATGCAGCTAGTATTCATACAACCTCAAGTCTCTATAAAGCTGATTCAGGGAGTGTGTTAAGTGCACAGCTGTTAACACCACATCCCTAAATGAATTCTATCAAATGGGTACTATAGACCTAAGACATTATTATGGTGATATTAAATTAACCTATCCAGGAATAATCTTTGTAATGTCTTCATTATTTTCACAGTTTTCAGGAGCAGAAAAGGAAATATTTCAAGAAACTGTAACTAAACTCTGACTTTTTTACACAGGATACTATTGGTATTTTCTTGTGAAAACAACTTCTTTCTGAAGCCCATTCTAAGGCATCTTACCATTCCTCAAAGAAGTGAGTTGTTACATAGGCTTAACTACAACTTAAATGTAAAAATGAAGGGCCATATAGTAACAGTGTGCTTACATTAAAATGCTCACCAAATTCTTCTTACTTGAGCACATGGATTCTCCCATACATCAGCAATTTTTACTTTTCTTTACCATGCTTATGGAAAAAGCTGATTTTGCTACAGATGATTCAAAGAYACTTACCCAGTTGTGTAAGGTATATTTATCCCCCCTAGATTAATGCTTTCACATCCAACAATGAAGAGAGTTGAAAAGCACAGCAAAGACACACCACTGCAGATCATAGCCAACTTCGCAGACTCTCTCGCACCAAGTTTCAGCTTTTTTATAATGTAGCCGCCTAGGACAATACCGACACCAGCACTGGGGACAATAATCACACCTAGCAGGAAGAAATTGGAGTAAGATTAAGACAGGACTGATAGAAATAGAATAAAACATAAATATTGATTTCCTTCCCTAATTAGATGATCACAAACTCTGTACTAAGAACTCCATTGTCTGATTCTTTGCTACCAAACTGAGTCAGATTTTTCAAACCTTTGGAGTGTTGTCAAAGAATTAATAAAAGCCTCCTTTTGATATTACCAGCAGCCAAAGCACTATAAGAGAACTATTGTATTTGCAAGCAGCAATATTGCTTTGTATTTATTTTAGAATGTGAAGAAGGGATACACATTACTCCAGTTGAATTCCTGAAAATTTGAGGAAATTCAAACCTGGGCATGAATATTCCTCTTCCTATTCTCATGATTACTTCCAGTGAAGCAAATGTGCTGACCTAAGGCAAGCCCCCAGAAGCCTGTCAAAAAGACTTCATGCAGGGATGAGTCTGGCAGAGAATTCTGTATCATTTTCATGCCTGCAATTTCTAGATTCTGATAATTTTACTCAAATTGAGTAGCACTTTCCTACATCAGAAGCCCCACTCATTTCAACAGAACCACTCAGAGTATGAACTATCCTCAAGTATGATTTAAGAAATTAAGATTTTGGAATCAAATCACAGAAGGTAAGTTTAAGACACAAAAGACATGCCGATAGATGAAATTCCTGTCACTTTGCTGCTACAGACTTAAGGTGGGCAGTTAGACAGTATGTCACAGGGCTCTCTTCAATTCCCTGGCCAAGTGTTGTCAACTCAGTAAATTTCTTGTACTTCCTAGCTTTTCTTGGCATTTGCTTCTTACTGGCAGATGAGAAGGTCTTTAAATAAGGTCTTTGCTAATAAAGATGCATTTCACAGAAATACAGAATCTGAACAACTTTTGGAAGCTGCATCTAGGGAGAAGAAGCTAAACATTATAATCCATATTTCTAAATTTTTTTATTCTTCTTTTTAAAGGAGTCTGTAAGACTATTCCCGGAAAATATTTTTAATATTATGGCAAAACATTCTCATTCTCCGCTAATTTGTCTGAAAGTAATTTGTGAAGGACATTTATTAAACATTTATTAAAATGTTGATATTGTGAGAGTAAAGAGCCAAAAACAGTTGCTACCTTAATTATACTGCCATCACCAATGTTATTATAAAACAAAATGTCATTTCATCAGGGAGATTCTCAATAATAACCCTTCTTAGAATCAAAAAGAGTCTTTCTCAAAAGAGTAGAATTTTAATAGAGCAGAATTTAAAGTCTTTCTAGGGTAATTAAATGATCTCACAAAGTTCAAAATTGTTATCTCCCTGGATTTCAATGACTGAATGATGAACAAGTGAAAGAAATTATTCCAGTCCTTTTACTTACTTACACAGAAAATGTTCTCTTTGGATAAAAATAAGAAATAACAAAATGGTAACTCAGCAATCTGAGTCTACCACGCATAGCCTGTTTGTTCTAAGAAATCTATTTCAGAAAAGTCCACACAGACGCTGAAGAAGAAGAGGCTTTGCAATGCTTTTTGAAACACCAGCGTCCAATACTCATGCTCCAAATTGCATGGACCTTGGCTACATCAGTTCCTTGGCTACAACAGCTGATCCTTCAGCTAAGGATCTAGCCCAGGGTAAGAGCTTACTTCTGGTAAAGTATCCTCAGTTATTTCTTTTATTTCCACCTTACAAGCTACTTTTGCATTCTCCATCTCTTTTTGACCTGAATTTCTTTTCTTCCTTCTTTTCTTGAGGGCCTTTATATTGGAAGATACTTTTGATAGGTCTCTATCTAGTATCTTGTCAAAAACAAGCAAGTACATTTTAAGTTAGRAATAGGGTAGTGGTTCTTCCTTTAGTGCGTTACACTGCACTGTTCTTTTCATCCATCTTCTGCCACACTATAAAGATTAGAACATAAAAAATGAGGAGATGAGTATGAGTAAACTGCCCTCCAATGCCCTCCCTCATTCAGGARGTTGGAAGGTGAAGGGAAAACCTATATTCGTGAAGTTCAAAGACCAATTCCTCCATGCAAAATGAAGCTGGCRGTAGCAAAACTCTCTTCCTGGGAGACTGGAAGGGCAGGAGCATTAACCTGCAGATTCAGCTATTTGTGGTGAAAACAGCAGACAGAAACACTCATTCTTTTCTATGTGTCAGAAAGCTTGAGAAATTCTTTTGCCTGAGCTACAAATTCTTCATCCCTGCACTCTTCTCCTTCTCGGCAGGGCATGTGAAATCAGAAGTGATATGGTGTCAAAGAAACACTGTTACTACAGTGCACTTCCAGATGAACTTCCTGGGCAAAGCAAAATGCATACCTCTAATAAAGACAGACATTCTTATTTTTCAAAGTCATTTAGAGGAACAAAGCTTAAGATCTGATAGTAAACTGTTGCACTGCGCTTTCCTTCATTTTATAATGACTGTTTGGCAGAGAGGAATTGTTTGTGCACCAAATACATTGCTCTATACAGTGCTGCAGGCAGTATCAGCTTTCAGTCAGCAGTTTTCAAGCTTTGTCCTTTTTGTTGTTGTCAGGATGTTGTAGCACCTGAGGCTTTTCACAGAGGCAGAAGATGACCTTAACAGCTACTAAGGGTCTGGTACCAGAAAACTGCAATATTTGCTAACCAGGCTACACTTCCAGAGGCAATATGGAGGAGATTTTCAAGCCAATTCTGTCTGAGAAACATACTGCACCTTTTTTTATAACTAAAGCTAGAAGAAAGGCATTTGTAACCACTGCATCAGAGTGGTGCTTTACAACACATAGTGTGCAGCACTGCTGATTACAAATAATTTAAATTGTAACCTTCTTTTTCACAGATAAGTTCTCTATCAAACCACATGAAATTTTTTGACTAGGATTTGTCAAAGATCTACCTGCAACCTAAAGTCAAATTTCATTTTTTCATAATTGAGAAAATCTGAAGGCTGAATGCCACTCGTTTTTCTCATGGAAAATAAAATTGCAAATAAAGTAAGATTGCAGCAGAAATTGCTCAGGTTCAAGACCTGAAATTTGGCATTATGTCATTCTCACTGGTACTTAATGCTATATTTGTTTAAAAAAGAAACAAATGGAAACTTAATTAAAGAACTGATGCTTATGATTTGAGATGAAAAATGGCCAATACAAAACTTACATCAGTCACATTAGAAGAGATTCAGCAAGCACATGAACTCAGCTGTAGATGTATGAACATAGATGCATTAATATAAGTAAGTTTTATGTCCTCCTTTTGTTAAAGCATAAAAATCTGTAACTGGAAATGTCATTTACTAGTAGCAATCTAATACAGTATTTCCAATTTTTCTCCTATAAGAACAATATAGAAAATTAATTACAAYGGTTAACATTAATGCAACATTATTGCTTGGAACATTAAGGTACTGACTGTTGAATATTTTGCCTGTCAAGAATGTTTCTGGTTTACACTGAGAATGAAGGGAGTTATGGAATAGCAATTCCATCAAGACTCCTAGTAATGCCATAAACCAAAATGCCATAAAGCAAAATTCATTTGCTGTGCAGCCGCTAAAAATATCAGATAGACTTGCAGTCCTATCTACCTAAATTTCCTCTGTATTTTACAGAACACATGGATTTCATGTCCTGAAAATAACCTCTCCCCAGCAAGCTCTCACCTCACGGTATTTCTCTGAGTTTCTTCTCAGCACTCTGCTTTTCTTCCAGCCACCACAGGTGAAAAAAAGATGTGTCTCATGTAACATCTCTGTGTGYTTGTTTCTTTCTTTTACTAATTTTTGTCTTTTTCTTGACTAATGCARCCAGGGGCTTCACCCCATTTCTCACCCCTGTTCCCACAACTCTCTCTTCACTAATGGTTTAAGTGCATCAGCTGATTTCTCAGGGTCTACATTCACCATCTCAGACATAGTGACGGGAAGTACGGGGGAGCAAAGAATTAACSCACCTAGCAGCTATTCTTTATAGAAAGCAGAACGGAAAAGGCAAAAAGATGTTTACAAGTAAAAAGGAAGAGATGGAGATTGAGACAAGTGTCTTTGAGGCAGCCAGGAGAACATGAGATTTCCATGACATGGGCCCCAATACTACACAACACTTTGGAGCAATGGCTCCTTTCCTAGGGAAGCTGCAACTCAGGACCATCTTCCCGTCCCTCAGAGCAGCACAARGCACAAAGCTCTCACAGAACATCTCAAGCTACGGCAAAAGCTGGACTTGGCTGCACATCACTGCGGATGGCAGGGGAAGCACCACATGTGCAAAACAGGGAGCCTTAGACTTGAAGTTAGAGACAGGAGAGGATTGAGGTAGCTCTCCTGGCTAGACTATGCTGTTGGGTGCCTAGCCTGAATAAATACTGAGAAGACCACCAGCCTGAAGGGGAGAGATGATTAAGCAAAGGATAGCATAGATAAACAACTGGTCACTACAGAAAAGGAAAGATGTTTTAAAGATCAAAGGAGATACAAGATTCATATAAAATAAGAACAGCTTTAAAATATCTCTTAAGCTACCCAGATCACAACAATGCCTAGAGATTTTCTAGCTTGTTTTTGTTGCTTTCCTCCCTCCTCCTCCTTTCACAAAATAGAAAAGGTCACTGCCTAGGCTTATGTAACACCCCCAACTCTTTAACAATATAAATGGGTTATTTATTTAGTTRTTCACAAACAAACATAGCAAGCATCAAAGAACAGTCTGTATAACTAACTGAATGCACATAGTTGGATCCAATCACCTGTTTTAACTCTTAAAGCATGTTTTTGGTTTGTTTCTGCATTGCTTTATTGCATTGGTCAAAGGACGACAACCCTTTGAACCTTATACTACATGGCGATGCCTTACCAGTGTAGATGCTGGCATTGGAAGCTGGGATGCCAAACTGTGACTCGATGAACTTGGGAATGAAGGTAATAAAAGCTGTAACAATGGCACTCTCAGCTGTGTATGACAAACTCACAAAAAGGAATGTCATGTTGCTTAAGATCCTGACAGCTGCTCTTGGAAGCTCTAAAAAATGACAAAAATGACACATGAATGTTATAAATAATGAGCGAAAAATAAATGCAAACTGAAACAAAACATATTGATTTTCTTTGAGATGGACCATAACTAATGGCTTGTTAGCATCTGGCTACATTTGCTAAGTGGAAGGAGGAGAGAGCATGTTTTGGATTGTAATCTTTTTTGTTTGCTCTTATACTATCTTAAAACATCACCCTGGGGCTGCAGTCCCATTTTTCACAAACAGAACAGACATCTGTTTTATCAGCTCTGTCTGGAGAAACAGGGTCTACATGGTAACATTAAAAAGAAAAGAAAAACAGGAAGAAAATGTAGCAAATATAGAATTTTACCMATGTCTTATTTCAAAAATTTCCAGGAGATACGCATATCACATTGCTGAGTTTGACAACACYGATTTTTGACTCCAAATGAGGAAAACAGACCACATGCCTCCCCTGTAATTGCCTGTTTAAAAGTACACACTTGGAATTCAGGATTAATACTTATGTTGAAAAGGATCTCAAAAGATTTTGAAACAATTTTGCAAATAATTAAAAAGTATTTACAGTATACGCAGATAAAGTATAATGATGTCAATAGTGTCAATGAATCTCAAGATACCTTATATACCTTCCAGCTCATTTAATATTTCCAGAAGRGAGAAAACTATAAACTAAAAATGAGAACACATCATTAACTTAAATAGAAAAGGTATTCATAGATGGTACAATTATTCTCAAACCAAGTATAAAAAATCCAGAACTTAAAAAGCACTTAAATACCTTGAATTCAGTCCTGCAGTGATGTCAGGGGTTCAACACAAGATTATGATAACTGCATTCAAGCTTAATTTTTTTGGATTATACAAGGTGATTTTTAATGGGTTTTTTTTGTTTTTTCTGGGACTTCTACAAAATCAGGTTTTCAGCAAGCCTTATACTCAACCTAATGTAGTCTGGATTTTTTTTCATCTGCTTTTCTCTTAATATGGAAATTGAACACTGTCTCAACTAAAGCCCACTGAATTCAATGACCAGAGTTCCCATCAGAAATTTAAGATACTGAATAAGTGCAGAACAGCAGAACTCCTGAGTGAGAAGCTTAAAAGCTGTCAAGGCAAAAATCTGTCTCATTTACTCAACCGACTTCAGTAGGTTATCTATATAAAAGCAAACAGAATTTAAGCTCTTGTAATGTCAAAACTTGACAGACTGCAAATTAGCACCTAAGTCATCTGACTGCATCCAATTCTAGCTTCTGTCAGTCCTCAAAAATTATAGTGAATTCATTAYGAGTACAGGATTTGTAATTGTAATGTAGTCAAATGCTCTCCTGCTGCCTCTATAAAGAAAAATATTAAATGCTAAATATAAAATTGAGTGTAAATAAGAAATGAATAAATCATATTAGGAAGGACTCTTATATTCAAATCCTAATATTTTTAAGCAGCTACAGCTTTTTTTTAATTATGTTATTGTACAATAGCAAAATAGAAAGAAAAAAAATAACACAAGTGTAAGGCAACATGATATCAACATGAATATATGGAAATTGTATTACAGATGTATATAAATATCTTTGGAAACAATATTACTGCAGCAGGCACAAACAGAAAAGAATATTAGAACTTTTTGGTAAATATGCTGCAAGTTCAAAACACAACTGAYCAAAATTTATCTCATTGTTCAAGAGGAAATGAAAAAGAAAAAAATAGTCAAAGCTGTATAATACCATCAAATGGCATTGTGTATCATCTCTTGCTTTGTTGGCTGGTTTTGGTTTGGCTTGGTTCACTTGATGGGGGCTCAGATGCAAAAAGAAAACAAAAGGTGAAGACCAAGACCTACTTTAACCCAGCTTTTGCCAAGCCTCTCGCAGGGGGTAGCTGACAGGAGCCCAACRGTTTAAGAAAACAGCTGTCACAGGGCTGGCTACATCAGGGGACCTGCAGCAGGATTCCCCCAGGGACAAGGTGCACAACCGAGCGCATCTCCCATTGAAATAGGCAGCAGGCAGTTAAGATTGTGTTTCTGCTACTGTGAAGAAGTAGGAAGGCAGGAAGACAAGGGTGGAGGCGTCCTCTGAGACTCTAGTTTGGCCCCACCAGTGTTTTGGACATCCGTGCTGAGTCAGTAATAACACCATTTTCTCTATTTTCAAATGCATCAAGTAGATGGGACATTCTCGTTAGCATTTTTGTTTGATTTTTGTCCTCATCAAAATTTTAGTAAAAAGAAAGTATGTGTTTGAAAGCTGTTCATGTATGTGAACGTGTCTGGGTAGTAACAGTGGAAAGTATTAGCTTTGAGCATGGGTCTACTCTGGCATTCAAACTGTTCACGGCTATTAGAATCTATGCCGAAGTACAATTGTTTCAAAAATAACCCAAAATACATGAGAAGGGAACAGAACCAAATGTCTTTTATGTTCATGCTCCCAAGTACATAACAATGGTGTAGAGTAAGTGTTGACAGAAGAGTGACTTTGAAGAAATCTAATATAATAAAAGGCTACATTTATACACGAGGTAGCTGTTCRCAACAGAATACATGTGGAAAAAAATTATAAGACAGTAATTTTCAAAAGACTAGACATCACAGAGAGAAATGTCATTTTATTAGGACAATGAACTAGGTGCTGCTTATAGAAGTGAGCTGAAAGTCCTTGGCTCAGGACTGAATCCAAGAACTTTACTAAATCACATTATTTTAAAGAGATTGGTCAAAATGTCATAATATTTGGTTAAGTTTACCTCTTTCTGGTAAAACTGAACTGCAGGAAAGTTTAAGGTTTAGAACTTTTGATCTAAAGATACTAAAGAACTAACTAACTAAAGAACTGGATCTAAAGAACATTATGCTCTGGCAAATGTTCTGATGTAGAGCTGTACTTTCTGTTGACTCCTACTTACATCTTTCAGGAYGCTGAGCACTCAGTTTAAAGGTCATTATTAATACAAGAAATAATATTTTCAAWTTGGATTTCTACAGATGAATAGATAACACTCAGACTGCCTAGGAATAAACACAAGTTCTCTTAAAACTGTGTGAAGGGTTCTTCTTTAGAGATCAGTCTTTCTCTGATTACTACAATTTCTGCCATGAAATAGAGTATTCCTGCATGCTGCACTAATATGTGAAACTTGTAACAGGTGATGGCTGATGTTCTCCGTGATTTCCAAAGAGTAGTTGTCTGGCATACATGAAAATGTTGCTATATATTARTAAATCTGGAAATAAACATACATATTCATAATTAGGTTTTCCATATCTTCCTCCTATGATTACAGTAAAATCTTGTGTAATAGAATCTTTATTAGACTTCTGAATTTAAAAAAATATAATAAAAAGACACAGGAAATTTCTCATATTTTCCAAGCACACTAGGTCTAATAAGAAGCAAGAATGCTAGCAACTTAAGGGTCCAGTGCTTTGTACCATATAATCCACCATGCATTTAAAACATTTCAATGTCATGTTATTTTTGTAAGATATATCAATCAGTCATAGGCCTAGTCTGTGGTTTCAAGGTCATTATTAAGCTTCTCAGGCTCTGATTTTTTAACAGAATCATCATCTATCATTTTAACAAATGCACATGAGAAAGAAAGCTATGAGAATTTACAGTTTCCATCATTCTGTCATTTAAACAAATAAGTGTCTATCAATCATATTCCTAAAACTGAAATGATCTTCTAACATGATCTGAAGCATGCCTACTCCACTGTGCAGTAATTCAGATCCTAAGCTTTCCCATTTTTCTTTCTTTCTTTTTTTTTAAAAAAAATAGTAATTTTTTAAGCACAAACTGGAACTTGCCTTGCTGGACTGCTTTGCTAGTTTACAGGTAATTTGATTCTCTTCCTGGTCTTTGACAACATTTTTTTTTTCTAGTCAACATTTGTTTTCTATCATCACTGGTGTATTGGACTACTGCTTGACTTATTGTAAGGGGAAAGTAGTATATCTTAAGAAGAATCTGAAACAGTGGAATATTTAGTTTACAGTGGTTTCTCAAGACTCCAGACAAGACTGGCCATTGCTGCACTGGGTGATGCCAACATTATCTATTTTAAGTTCTCCAAGATGGCATAAAAAAGGGCAYAGAGGGAAGTGACTTGATCAAAGTCACCCTGCACAGCAGGATCTCCAGTCCACGATCTACCAAACTCTATGGCATTTACAGGGCTCAAAAAGTGCCTCTTTGAGCACTTTGTGACACACAGACCAATACCTTCCTCCTGCTCTTCTGCTTCTTACTAAATACTATTTGTGTGTTATAGAAACTGCAATCAGACTTCACACTATAGCCACAAGCCATGAGTTACATCTCTTAACTTTGCTGATGCCCTGATAATCATTATTATCCTACCTTTGTTGGCCAAACCAAAACTCAAACCACTGAAGTCTGAGGACATTGGTGCCTGGAGCCAATTTTGTTTTATTTCTTCAGCCTATTCCAGAAAAGAAGGGACTCCTACCCWCTCCTCTTACGTCTTTTCAATTCCTTTTCATTCCTATCTGGAACTAAATTACATGAAATTAGGACAAGTTTCAGTAGGACAAGAATGAAACATCATTTTGCAAGGTTTCTCAAGTAAGACAAGATCATATCAGAAGTGCAAAGCAAGCAGTTTCTTCCACAAGACTGTCCCTACCAAAAATGCACAGGTTTTACAAAGTTAATGACACTGATCTCTGTCATAACAGACTAAGACATCAGTGATATTTAAAAGTATAGAACAGAAAATCAGACTTACTAAATCATCAGTCTCCTAGCTACTGTCTAGGTGGAGTTTCTGTCCATCTTTCTATAAAAAGATTTTGCATAATATGAAGCCCTGAAATTCAATGAGGAGTACAAAATGAACATTTTAGCTCAAAAGAAACAAGGTTAAATGGCTTAGACACATGTGACCCCTTTTTCCTTTCCATTTTGAGTGAAATTATCTCAATTGAGAAGCTTGAGGCATGATCTCATTCCATAAAGTCCACTTAAACTTGAAATATAATTAAAAGATAGTGCATCCTTGCTGCAGGTCCTTTTTGCTAGTGTAAATGACACCTAATGGGAAAGCTATTACCTGTTTATAGCAAAATACTTTTCATTGTGTTACCTAGGCTTACTTGGTATCTTTCTGACATATGGACTACCATGCTGTTTTTAACTGTTTTTAACTGTTCAACACAGTGAACCTTCTACTCTGGAGAAAATGCAAATGTTATAAATAAGAAACTGTAATTTGGTGACCACTATTAAAATATTCATAGATGATTTTGTTAATAAAATCKGTGGCATACTTTGAGGCTGATCTATACCTAAGAAACACATACAAAAAAAGAGATATACAGAGGCTGTGGTTCCTGTGAAAAAAGTACTAGAAAAATTCTCTTAAAAGTACATGTTTTTTCTGTATCTGTTCTACCATTAGTGAAACAACATGATCTGGAAGGTGAAATTACATTTGGAAATTTTTTCTTCCCTCTTAATCCACCACTTTTTGAGCTGCTCTGGATTGATGACTGTACCGGGAACTATTATCTCAGACTGAGAAACAAAGAGAAGAGTAGGTCCTAAAGAATCTGATACTGAAGTTTATCTTGCTTGTTGTAAGCCTTGATTACAATGCAATTATGTGAGCTAATAAAATTAGCACAATATAATTATGGGGTCCTGTTTTTTTTAACTTCCACAGAAACTAACAATAACTTCAGCTTTCCTAAGAGTATAGGTATAATTGCAATGTGAAGTAAAAGTAAAGTCTATTTTGTCAACTCCAAATTCATATACTTCACATTAATTGAATTTTTAGCAACACTGCCTTTTTTTCCACAGCATTTTATCAATTAGTGCTGATTGTTAGATTTCATATTTACTTTCTGAAAATAAAAATCCCTATTAATTGTCATTTTTTTGTTCTCTTCTTGTTTCAAAATTAACACAAGCTTATTCATCCTACCCTTCAGAAAATAAATAGCTTGCCATACACAACTGCCAGGAAATATATATGAGATAAAATAATATTTCTGTATTCATTTGTCCAAATACATAAGATAGTTTAACATATGTRTTAGAACTGTTTTTACAGGCTTTGCTTATATTTTAGGAGAGGAACACTGTATTCTATGAGGGACAGCTTAAGAATGTATGACAATTACAAACTGTTAGGTGCACAGATATGTTGTGAAGAGAGGTCATATAMCCATGTGACAGACAGAGAGCAGATGAATAGGAAAGGGGGGAAAGGGGCTGGTTTATCAAAGCAAATAGGCCACCTACCTATTTGTGACAGGTGCACACTAAACACTCCAATAGTTTAAGCAAAACTTCATAACTTACCTTCATAACTGCACTTGGTAATTATTTTTAAAAAAGGACAGTCTGTTGAAATCTCTCTCAACTAGCAAACATAATAGGGAATAGCACACATCAAAATTCTGCCTTCAATTAGACTTATACAATCCTAGAAGATGACCTTGAAATTTAAAGCATTTAAAAATTAAAAACAAACTTCACCTTTAACATTCTTTCCAAAACCCATAGAGGTAGGAACAGCACTGTCTGCTTGTATTTTGCTATTTGTTTTCTCTTTCATGACTTCATCCTCACTTGAAACATCATCAGAGTTCATCTTCTTTTTCTTTTTCTTTTTTTTATGCCGAGGAGGGAGCTTTTTCGGAAAGGTAAACATTGGAAATATCACAAGGAGCATTGCAATGGCACAAAGGAGAAATCCGCTCCACCTAATGCCAGAAGACAGGAAGAGAAATGACAGCCAATGCACTACGTGAAATAAAAATATCAGGGTGTTACTATAGCCTCTATCAGCTAGAAAGTAATATTTGCAAAATATATAACATTTAAATTAAACTAAATATTTGGAACAGGGCCTCACTGTATTAAAATCCTTAATTAGATGTTTCTGTTGGCTTTTCTACTGATAAAGGTATTTATCCAGAAATCAGCACTTAGTATGACATAGTGCCATCTTTGAGTTAGTCTAGATTTTCCCCTTAATTATTTAGTCCCAAGTCCTGACAGGTAGAAGCTCAGTTTTTCCTTGCCTTGCTTGGCTAATKCTCAAAAAATCAGTACTGTGCTCCTCTAGCAAACATGAAAATGTTCTCCATGACATGAGAAGATATAATGTCCAGGTGGAGATACCCGGGTTAAACCTGTTGTATTTTCAAATGCCCACGTTTCCCTGCACGGTCTGGTCTATGGTCTCCCCAGCGCAGACCTCCCAACACCTGCTTGTGTACAACACCTGAGCCAGGGCTTATGCCTAGAACTTCACAGCACCGTTCTGTAACCAAGACTTGAAATATCCCTTCACAAAGCAATACCTCTTCTCTCCCTCTTTCTTACAAGAGCAGGATATAATCAGMTCTGCAAAGACCCCTTGGCTCACACTAAATGACTCAGGGTCTGCCCCTTGAGGAGGATATCAGCAACGTACAGGATGTGAGAAAATTASTATTTTGAGGCAAAATGTTAAGTTGCTTGGTTTCAGGGAGGATGTCTGCATTCTTTTATAACTTTGTAACTCCGTAACTTTACCACAGCAATGCAAATGTTCAAAAGGGCCTTTTTAGAGAATATGCTAGAGTTAATTTTCTGTGGTCAGAAAGCTGACAGTAGAATATCAGATAATCTAATTTCTCCTCTAAATTCATCTTGTAATGAAAGAATACAGAGGAAACATGGATAAACTCGCACAGATACTTCCATACAGAAGAAAGGCCTCAGAATTCACCCACARCAGTCTTTTAATCTATTGAAAATGTGATTCACATTAGAAATCCCTGAAGCCTTGAGTTTGAACTGACACTAGTGTAAAGGAAATCTCATTGAATTCAACTCCCGTACTCCAACATCAAACCATTACAATGAAAGACTGAACCTCTTTGCTTTCAAATTATAGTTCGTAGGACTATGATTATGTTTTTGTACATCCTTTACACTTAAAATGGAAGCTGCATCATGAAGCTACATATTAAATATTTGTACAAATTTTAAACATTTAAAAATATTCAGTAGAGWCAGGATTATTTGCACAAGAAACAGACACAACGTTTGGCTTCATTTTTGTAATACAAAGATATTGCAGAATATATTTTTAAATGAAGGCAAATTCATATGCATGTGTAACGCTTATGCAAAGGTAAACCAGCAACAAACATCCATAAGTACTACCATTTTTTTTAAGAAAAATTGTGAAGGAATCTTTTGTGAGGCAAATCTGGAGTGAGTGAAAGTTTTGACCAGTTTTGATATTATGTAAACAGAAAATCCTCTATTCACTCATTTTAGCTGATAAAATACAGGGATTACAAACCAGACTTCTTAGGAGGATTACTCAGCACTATCAGAATAAATTGGTACACTGTATAAAAAATAAATTGGTACACTGTATAAAAATGTAGCAACATTCCCTGCAGGTCTCAGAGGCAGAAGCAGCAGAGCACTGATCAAAGGAACAACCTGTGGCAATAATACACTGAAACCCGAAACCACCCACTCAGTGGGGAGCAGCAAAGGGGACGGGGCCCTCTGATGTAGCAAGAAATGAAATCCAAACCCAATGGGACCATTATGGCAGCATACCAAGTGTTGGAGATGTCAGAAATGCAGCACTGTATGTAATACTGTGCACTGTCTGCACTTCATGTCTTACTGGAGAGATATCAAAGAACTGGAAAACAGACAAAAGAGGATATTAGAAATAACAAGAACTTTCACGATGGGAAGTAGAAGGTCAGAATGGGATCTATATTAATTAGGACACATGAAACCAAGGGCTTTTTAAAGTCAAAGAAAATATGCAGGGGAATACCTTAAAGGCATCTGCACAGGCACGAGGACCTCAAATGAAAGCAATTAAAGCTAAGGGAGGACTAGACAGTGCAGAAGGAATTCCTTTAAAGCTCTTGAGTGGAACAGCAAYGAAAGATAATATGAGAAGATCCAAGCACTGAATAGATTCAGAATTAGGCAAACACTTAGAAAAGTGTCAGCAAAAGAAAACTTAATTCAAAGCGTTTGACAGACTGCCAAGGGCAGCTCTGCAATTATCTTGATCTCAACATCGTATGTTAACAGCTCTTAAAGCCAACAACCTGATGGGTGATTTCTAGCAGATATCCAGGTCATTCCTTACAGCTGCCATATTTGAATATAAAGCAGTTTTAGACATTTGATGGGATGATAAAGATACTTGATCTGTAATTTAGCTCAGAGCACCTACAAAGAAATATTAAAAAATCCACATCTGTGCAAAACCAATTTTTGTGAAACTCAAGGAGGAATCATACCAGAAACAATGAGACCAGAAATGATCACTATTACTGTGTTTATCAGATCGTATAAAAGATAAACCATATCGTCTGTTTCCTACATATATAGAATATACTTCTTAGAAAGGAACAGTTTAAGTGAAAAATAGGCTTTGCAGAAATGCTTGCTGCCATATATCACAGTTTCTGTACTTCTTGTTTTGTCTGAATCACTTTATGATAAGTGAAGTTAGAAACTTTACAACTATAATAAGGGAAAGATAAAAATCAGAGACACTAATTCACTTYGAAGGAGGCAAGGCTGAAAAAACTTAAATATGACTGCCCATTACTTACTGTAATTACTTACTGTAATTGCACCATACCTTTGAAAAGCATGTCAGCTCTCTGAAGTAAGCACTAGACTATTCTTTATTTGTCATCTAACAAATTTAAATATAAAATAAACTTGGCTACATGGCACTTCCCTGCAAAGAGAAAATGTCAGGGTCCCAGAAAATAGATTTCAGTGGAATGAAATGCTCCACTTCCAGAGATCTCTGTAACTGGACAGTTACTGGGTATAAAGGACCAGTTCTCACATCACTAATCTTAATTTTAATGGGTAGATAAAAGATAAAAAGATAAAGCTGCAGAAAGTGAAAAGAGAATGAAGCACAAAATGCTGTGAACACCACCGAACTTTCAGTAGTAGCCATAGACTGTGAAACAAATTACCAGAGATCAGGTATCAGGAGATAWTCTTTAGAAAGTTAAGAGAGAAAAAAAAAATAGAGAACCAAAAATGAAAGAGTAAGACAAAATACCTGGAACATCCTTCAAGGGATTAATAACAGCTAGTTTCTTTACAGATTTAATCACTGTGATAAAAAGAGGAAACTCTGAATAGTTTTTACTTTCACATGCTGGCTAGAGTACAACTCACCTGCTAAGAACCTATATCTGGCAATTTCCTGCCCTTGCTTGAATCATATCTGCATCACTACTGCTGGCACCCTGCAAAAAATTTAAATCACCACGAGACTTGTTCTGGTGACATTAAACCCTAGGGATAGATAAAATCCATTTATCAGTTTGACAAACAATCTTCCAAATGTAGAACCTCGGCTCTTTTCCCCATTTTGCTTGCCGGGCCTGGTATAGCAGACGTTCTCAAAGCCTGAGCACAGAAGCGGTTATAAGAGGTGATTCCTCACCGCTTTTGCCACAAAGATCAGTGGTTACAGCATTCCTGTCAGACTCCACCTCTGGCTCTTCTCGCCCTCCTCAGGGAAGGAATTTAGACCTGTACTTCACGAGCAAGGACAGGACAGCTCGTGATGACTGCCACCACTGCTGCTTCCCCCCTGCGACCCCACAAAGCACAAACGAATCCCTGCTGATCTGCAGCTCAGCCACCACATTGTATAGGACAGCACGACAAGACTCCTGAGTTTCACCAGCCCCATCTTTAGGAACCCTAAGCAGCCCACAACAGCCAGCCTTGRGGCTGTGGATCCTCCAAGGTGGCTGGGCCCTGAAAAGATAAGCAATACAATATTCGGTACTGTGATTTTAAATTCCTTTGCATTTTTTTTGCCTGATCGCTCATATTCTCTCCCTGTGATATTTAGTTCAGGCTCCCTGCAGCATAAGCTACAATTCAGATTTACTAATGCCTTTGGGCTTCCCATAGGAGTATCTACATGCCTCTTCATGGTCTGTGATCATGCTGAGACGTACTGAAACAAGAGGGGACTTACACATTTGGCTATGACAACACTGCACTAATATCCAGGCTAGCTTTAAACTAGCAGTGCTGGCAGTCCACCTGCTGCAGCACAGAGCTTAGTGCAAACTGCCTAAGAAGYAGCTAAACTAATGTGTGCCAGCTGCTTTGGTTATTTTACCATCCTCTGAATTGCTTAATTTAAAATTCACACAGGTATGCCCACACCATAGCACAGTTACACTGGTGATTTCATTGTAGATAAAGTCAAAAGTAAAGCTTACTCCTTATTCATACAGCCCAGCTAATTTTAATTAACGAATTACATTTGTGAACTTGAACATGATTTCTGTTGAAAAGTTCTGACCAACTGACTATCAATTCCAATACGCACTTGCTTAGAAACACGTGAAACAAGAATTTTACTAAGAATGTGAATTATTTTGCTCTTATTCAAAAATGATCAAAGCACCTTTTTAACACTGTACTATACTCCTATCATGAATATTTTTCTGTGAGATAAATCAGTACAGAAATCAGGGCACAGAGTAGTTAACCCCAATGTCACAGATAAGCAGAAGCACTCAGGTTGCCTTTCTCTAGTGACAACATTGTAAATTCAGTTAGACTGTCCTGTAAAGCTAATGCTCTTGAACAAAGCAAAACAAATAGAGAAATTATGTTCAGAGGGTTGAAGTACACTCTAAAGAAAGAATTTTTCAAATCAAATTGCCAGGAGAGATCACTAAGATAAACAGAAACAAATGCAGTCTGACTGAAATGGTAGAGTGATAAATACTAATCCAATGCACATGAACTGAAACTTGACCCTATCCTCAGTGACTAAAACTACTGGAATAGTTCCATAATGTTTGTATTGAGCCAAAGCAGACGGGACTCCAAGAGAGTGTTACAGATGTACTATCAAGTAGTTGAATTGGAGCTAATGACTGGAGCTCTGTTCTGAGCCTTAGTATGTGCTTCATGTCATCACCGTATCGAGGTTGAGAATCAGAGAAGAACCACATTAAAGATGTGTGGAAATAAAGGCAAGCCTCTCTGGATTTTCTCTAGGGAGCCAGAAAAATGATTCAAGGATACCGAAATGCTGCTTGAAATGAGTCACCAATACAACTGACTGTTGAGATGCAGAATAGTGCTATCCCCCTGGAATAATGAACTGAAGTCTCTTGTGGGTTTGCATGTTTTTCAAGCCGGACTTATGAATTGCCTCAGAAAAGCCAGTCAAAACCTCCTCAAGGCCTGCTTCTCCCRAAAGACATTTCCCAGGAGGTCACATGTCAAGGGCTGCCCAAAGACCCTGAGGAACAATTATGGCTGTTACATCTCAGCTGCAGCTGGAAGCTCACTATTTGCTAGAGAATCATTTAATGGTTTATATCAAYAGCTAGCTAAACCATGAGCCATCACCCTGAGTCACAAGACTAGAAAGGCCTGTTCGGATACCATCCTATCACCTTTTCCTAGACCAGGGTAAACGATGCTTACCAATCCCCACCTGGAGAGTACACAGTTCAGCATTGCTCGCTGCTTGCTTTGGATTTATACATCTTCCACACACCAGTCCAGCCCTGAGGAGCACTTATCCTCTGTGGCCTCCTGCAACACTGCCAGTCTTTCCCACCACTTTCATGGGACTGCCTGCTGTTAGGCAGTGCCCACAGTGTCAATCAGAGAGAGAATTGTAGCAAACAAAAGCAGGAGATTTTCCATGTAATGTGCCCGTGCACTTCTGTGACAAGCATTTCCTCTCTGTCAGAATATAATGTACAGTAACCTATAGGCATCTCCTCCTGCTTGGTTTCCTGCTAGTCTTGAAAAAGCACTCAAGAGACATGGTTTCCCTCAATTCCCTACTGACAGTTTAGAGAGTAGTTTCAAAAAAACACTTGACTTACCAGTTTCCAATGAATCGAGGATCACTCTGGTCAATATAAATGGTTGTCCTAGGATCAACATAGAAACCAATAAGAACTCCTCCTAGTAAGTATCCAGCTGCTGGACCGAGTGCTCCCATTACATACATGATGGCTGAGGAAATAAAAGGTCAAAACCRTATATCAATAAAAACAATGTTTCATTAGCTATTTATACATAGAATAGGGATTCAAAACATGCCTCTTAAAGCAGGGAGTTTTGTACCCCAGAATCTTCATGAATACTTTTTGCAGTCTTCMAAGGTAGCAACTTCTGGATAAATAAAAGTCAAATTATGGATGGAAGTATAAACTATTTTGGTATTTTGGGTGGATATCATATTTGATTTTGACAATTTTTTTTCATATTTGGTAACATTTCCTTTGAATCAAAACTTAATAAATTTTAAAAATAAATAAAAATAATACAGTTAATGGTGAGCAAGTAGGAAAGATAATAAAGGATACAAATTATGTAAGACCTGAAAGAACAAAGTAAAATATTACAGCTTAGTGATCATCGGACTGAAACTTGATTTAAAAGAACATCAAAGTTAAGAAATCAAATATTCCTACKTTAGAGACTGACAGAATTACATTTTTATCTGCGCAGCTACAGACTTGGCCCTGATGTACATTCTGGTATCAGCARACCACACACCACATTTCCACAAGACTCCTGCCTTGTTCAGGACATTTCATCTTGTAAATTTCATTTTTTAATGTTATTTTTAAACAAGCTTAAAAATATTTAAAAAGCAAGTAAAATGAAAAAAAATATATATATCTCATGTGTAACCATGCATAGTTTATGACAACATCACAGTCTGAATATCACATGACAGCAAAGAACTGATCACTTGAAATAACGGAGTAGCAGATACCAATAGCAGCCTCCTACGTGCTGTGTCTTCCACAAGAYATTCTTCAGAGTGGAGCCTCCAGTCCTGGTTCCTCCATCACCCACCCCAGAGGATCTCTTAAAAAGCACCACAGCCCTGACATGGCTTGTGTGCCCGTGCTGCAGGAGCAAGGGACATACCCAGGGAAGGAAAGACTACAAATGTGTTTCATCCTGGCATGAGACCAAGACACAAGTGAGAGGCATAGCTGAACCTGGGACCCAGGAAACTTTTCTGCATCTCCTACAGATAGATACAGGACTAGGCACCAGCAGGAGCAGATTAAAACATTTGTCCTGTTTGCTGATGGGACCTGAATGCTTAGATTCGGGAATCCTGATCTCATTCTCAGATTTTGAACGGTGGATACTTTAAAGGCTGTAATTTGTCTCACTCCTAAATCCTGCCACTTCTACTTCTATATCCTTTCCTGTTCCACCTCTGCATATCACAAATCAAGCACTAAAAAAACTTTTGAACTAAGCCAAGTTCACCTGTTGCAAYCTTAAATTCCGACACCTTTTACATACAGATCTTGATCATTTCACCATGACCACAGCCATCTTCCAAAGACTATTCTCATTCTCCCCCATCCCATCTATTTTCTTCCAGAACTTATCTCAGTGTTCATCACTTTAAGGTGCTTCTGCCCTGCTTCCCATACTGTCTGGCTGTCAGCTGGAAAGATAAGAGAGATTTTAAGGGTTAATCTCTGTTCTCCAGCCTGCTGCCTGCTGCCACAGAAACCCAAGCTCCAGTGGCACAATTACCCTTGCTCAGCTGCTGCAGTCCCACTACGTAGCGTATCAAAAATAACCTGATTACCCAGGTCTCTGAAAACACAATTTTCACTGCAAAATCTCCCTCTCCACATGTTTTTTGTTGACCAGTCACTCTCTGTGGAATTACATAGAGTCCATCTTCTTTGGTCCCATCCTCAATTAGATAGGCCGCATCCTGGAAGGCTACAGTTGAGAAAGTGCAACTGTGCTGTTAGAGCGTGGTTTTCTGTGGTAGCGATTAAAGCAAATTATATCTTACAGACAAAATAAAGAAAAAGCACTAAATCTGCCTGATTAAACCTGTATATTTTCATCATAGTTTCCACAACTGTGTTCACTATTTCACTATGTGTGAAATAGAAGTGTGTTCACTATGACATTTATTCAAGTCATTTTCCTTTCTGGATTGACTGTAAACAATTTGTTTTATGCCTAYAATGCTCTATGAGACATTTTAAAATTGCTACTTAATTGCAAGTAGTTAAGACAAACTCTAAAGCAACTGTTACTTGTGAAATTCTCATTGTGAAAAGAACCCAAATTCTATCCATTATAATAAATTTTGTGTAACAAATGCTTGCTTAGAAAATTGATATAAGTAACTACAGTAAATTCAAGTTTCTAAAAGGTTTACAGAGAGGAAATACAGAGGGAGTATGAGTGACGTAGGCCACTTATTTCAGTATTCTGAGAAATATTCTGAAAATATTTGCCGTATTTCTCCAACTATAATTCCACTCAGGTCACTAGAAGGTYTCTAGCTTCTGAACCTAAGAGGTTCTGAAACATATGTAGGTGATAGAGTAGCATCTTCCTTTTMATCCCCTTGACTGGCATCTTCAGCTAGCCTTCTTTGGGCCATCCTCTTTTGGCCATGATCCGGGATCTTGATCTGGGGAAATGCCTTGATTCAACAGCAGAAAAGYTTTAACAATAGAAGTAATACATGTTTTGATCAGGGAACATGCTGAAGTATTACACTACGGAGGCAGGTAGCATGGGATCCAGATGATTTTTTAATTTGCAGTTAATGGAAACGTGAATATGTCTCTYAGCCTCCTAACTATATCCTTGACAGGTGCTAATGTTTGCAAGYCATCTCCAAATTTCTGAAGTCATAAAAACCTATGCTATAAAATGGCAATAATATCTCCTTCCAGGTGATAAAATAGGTGATGCATATTGTACAAATACAAGTTTTAGCTCTTTTCCAAATAATAAATCATCTTTAGAAGATAAAATTAGGAAGCTATTGTTGATAGAGACATAGGAGCTACAAAATTTAATTTGTAGCTGATTCATTTAATCATCTTCTGATTAGTTTTCACTGAAATGAAAAATTGTACCTTTAAAGTAACTGCCTTAGCTGTGTCCATACTCAGTGCTAGCATGTTATCGAGTACACTTCTCCAGATACGTGGGCCTCTCTAGGAGAGATTTTGCAGGTCACCCTCCCATTTGATAACTACACATGACATTCACCAYAAACTGTTCTGACTGGACCTTGCAAAAAATTTTCTCCAGAAACTTGTACTTTGCTGCTGCTGTGATGTAGAATCTCACGTCTTCAAACCAAATGACAAGTCACTCTACTGAAATTACATTGTATTTAGCAAGATAATTTCAAAGACCAAAGATGATGCATATTTTTTCAAGTTTGCATTTTCTCTCCAGAACATGAGCTGGGAGGAACAGCCTACACTGGCTATTTGTATTTAAATATAAATTGGCTTGTTTTCTCTCTCTGTGCAGCTTCTTTTCAGTGACCAAGGATAACCTTTCACCACTCTCCCGAATCTGGTTTACAGATCTTCAAGATTGTAGTTCTACCTCTGGCATAGACTTGATAAGGGTAAGGGATAGGGGCCTCCTAGTTGAGACACAGTTAAATATTCACTTGCCCCAGTGAGATTTATCCACGGATATTTTAACTTCTTTGAAGTTTTATTCCTGAGTAGCTCCTCTGTCTCACTGGGTATGTTCTCAGCATGGCATATTATCTCAGGCACACCACCACAACTAGCAAGGCTGTGCTGTTTCCAATCTGCAGCTGGCTATGCATCGCCAGGCTTCTCCACAAACCTCCATTACAGCAAAGCTGCTGGATGGGAGAAAGAGGGAGTCAAGCAACAATAATTGAATTACACATGGAATTTATCTACTGAAGTGAAATAAAATCAAACAATGTCATTTGACTTCTTCTSCATTGAAAAGTATATCTTGAGAATCTTCTTCCAATGAATGTTGCCATTTTGACAGCATTTGACAAGATGATAGTGAAAATATTATCTAYTGTTTCTATTCATAGGAGGACAGGAAAGCAGAATTTCGTTCTGCAGAAGMAAGCTTTACATATAACCTATTACAGCAAAGTCTCTATGACTAAGTCATAGGAACTGAATCCTCTATAGGTCTGAAAAGTCCTATATTCACAACGTATGCATGAAATAACTTGGTTGCCAAGGATATTTCTTAAACCTATCTGTACTACAAAAATATACTGAAATGGAAGTCATAACAATACTTTGAATGTCCCTTTCCTCCTCTAGTCATGCCAAATGATAACTTCAGTTACCAGAAGGTTTGTGCATATGGGAATACACACCAGATATCCCTACAGCATCCTCAATTGCATATCATGTTACCCCTGCAGCTGTGCCTTTCCATWACAGTAATCATAAATTAAAGTAGCAAACATCATATTGTATCTAGATGAACAGCAAGTATGTAACATTATTTGGCTACACCAGCCTGTAGGGCTTCTGTGTCTAAAAAAGCTGGTTGGTTTTAAAAGAAAAACAAAGGAACAGATTCCTCTGTCCCTCTCATCTGTGTGCACACACATGTCACCAAACAGGGTTTATCACTGGATARAGAGGAACATTTCTGAAAGACCCTATTGTTAAAATCTTGGCAGCACATCACCACAGTAAAACCATTCATTTCACACATGTAAAGCAAGCAGAAACTGACCTTTATGCTATTTTCGATGAAAGTTTAGAATTTGCAAAATACTGCAAAAGTTACAGTGTTGATTCTGAAGCATTTTTTCTTATATGCATGATTTTTTCCTGTTAGGATAGTACTGTAATTTTGGTAAATTTTGCAGGATACATTTTAGTGAGATACAAACATAATCCTTTTTCATCTGTAGATTTCAAAGTTTACTCCAAAAAAGTAATTATAATTAGTGCCAAGTTATGAACTGGAAAATAGAGGCACAAAGAGATAAAAGGAATCACCTATGGTCATGCAGTAGACCAATGGAAGGGCCAGGAATATAATTTACTTCACCAAAGCAGTAACTCAGTGCCCTGCCTGCTGGACAACTCTCATCCTGAAAGAACAGCACAAGGAAGAATAAAAACAACAATGCATAAATTAAAAAAAAAATTGRTAGCTATTTTTGCCCGTATGAATTAGTAAGAAAAAGTCTATGTTTATGGGTCACCTGTCTAAACTAGGGAGTGAGCTTCAGCAGAAATGGCAAGATGAACTGTGTAATTCTGCCTGAATTCTGTGTCAGGAGATCTAGGGGGCTCCAGAAAGGAAGACGGCAACATGAGATTATAGTCTAGGATTTTTCAAGGAAAAGAAACACCACCATGTTAYCAAAGCTTCTTCCCTATTCCTTCTGCTAGCACATTTCCTTGAAAAGATGTGCTTATGCTGACACTGGAGAATAGTCAGTGGCAGAATTCTTCAAGATACAGAGCAGGTTTTAATCTACAGTAGAACAAGACACAGGTTTCAATTGGGAAGGCGCATGACTTCAGTCTAAGCTCTCCCCTATTCCTCTCATGTTCACATATCTGTAATGAGGAAGCAAGGAAAAAGGGTAAAGCAGCTACCAAAGAAACACTGGTCAYATTTACAAAGCTGCATTTAACTCACCTTGTCAGGACTTGTGAGCAGAACCTAGGCATCCTTCCTAAAAGCCTTTAAGTCAGGTAATAACTAAGTTCATGTTCTTTTCTCCTTGAACACATACACCAATCTTATCTACATATGCTTTAAGATTTTTTAAATGTGGTTATTTACTCAGTAGAAACAATGCTTTGCGCCTTGTTGCATTTCAGATAACAATGTTCAGTTTAAATCTTTATATCATTTCCTTTCAAAATGTATTATCCTTTCAAAATGTATTAGCATTACTGTGACTTAAGAAGTCTATCAGATGAGATGCTCCAATCACAGTAATAAATAGAGCAGCAAAACAACTCCAGCAGGCTTCCTTAATCTTTGTATAGTATATATTTACTACTGAGCTTCCACAAGCAGATTAAATAGATTTGAGACGAGCTTTTAGAGAAGCAAACCAAGCATGACCTTAGAGAAGCAAACTAAAGCACGACAGCATGTCTGCTGTGCAAACTAACAGTGAATGTCCATCTTACCACTCTATTAAAAATGCTGAAAGTAATATTAAATATAAATATACCAATGAATTACAGATGCYAGATGAAAAGAATTGTATCTGCAGTTTTCTCTCACAGGTTCATCACTAAGAYACCATAAGTATCAAAACAAAGTGGTTCCTTGGCTTAAAAAGCTGTCATTTCTGAATGGCTTTATGCTTTTTATTCCCCAGTTGGGATCATATTTTATAACATTACGATCATCTTCACATGAACTGATTCTAATATCACAAGAAACAGGAGAATAGACCCAACTGAAATACGTTAAAATAGGCTGCCTATCTCAAAGAGCATCTTTCATATATGCTGTCACTGCAATGCTGCTCTGTGTCACTCACTGAATTATGAAGACACAATTACTATAAAAGAATTTATYTTATATCATCTATTGAACTCAACAGAGGTCATTAGATAACACTACCAGGAGAGTTTGTGCATGCAGTCCAAAATCTGGAAACACTGAAGATATCAGAGGAGACAGGTTTGCATTTGTACCATTTTATGTCAGCCTTAGAGATACCCTGCTTAAAAAGATAGCCCCAAGATAAACTATTCCCATGCTTAAAATGGAATCTTCAATCTTTTAGTCTAAAATCTGAGAACTAGGGCCAACTAGAGACAAAAGAGCCAACTGCAAACCATCTCATTCTCTAGAGACAACTCTTTTTCACTTAGCAACACAAATATTACCATTTTTTCCTCAAATCTTGCTTTTATCTCTTTGTATTCACTTATAAATAAACATTTGCTAATATTACCAGCCATAACTTGGGGATAGTAAGCAAGCATGGAAAAGACACATCTGTTGTAAGAGTTTAGCTAAAGAGTGGCAATTTCTACATGCAGTTTCCAAATCAACGTGGTTAACTGAATTCAAATACCATGCATGAGCACATTCTTAGACTAGATAATTAAGCAAACTAGCCTTTTCCAGCTTTATCAGCTTTTAAACCAWTTTTAAGGCAAGAACCTTCTGGTGACAGTATTCTAAAAGCACATACCACTAAATTTGCCTTGAAGCATATGGAAAAGCCCCATTGCTGTAAATGGTTCACAAGCAAAGATAAGCTTATATATACTTGCATGATCAGACCCTAAACTGGAAACAAAGATGCTCTGACATTCTTTCCACAGACTAAAGGCATTGATTCCCTAAAGAAATGCTTTTAATAAACTGAAGTGTCAACATCTTCTTATATGCATGAATAAGAGAACAAACAAAACAGTCTTTCTTAAACCTCTGAGGTGTTTTTTCCTCAGTAGGGAATTTTGATTTGGAAGGGCACTTTTGCAAAAATTTAAGTCTCAGAAATACAGATGCAACTTGTGCTGAATTCAGTGAGAAAATAAAAAGCTGAACTGAACAGCAGAATTTTGCCCTTGGTTGTTATTTTATGTAAATCAGCTATTGAAAAAAATCCACACCTTCAAGCTTGTCAAGTCTCTTGCAGTATGCAGTGTTACAAACAGAAGACAGCTTCAAATATCCCTAGGGTGTCACTAGCTCTGAGGTCCAAGACTCAGAATTATCATAAGCGCAYGTTTCTTAAAGGATGTGTCCTTCCCTAAACACCCTTAACTACTGGAACTGGGCAAAGATCACTTTGGTGATCAAGATTTACTTGACCATTCAAGTAAATACCTACTGAGTACTTCCTTAGTYTGCCAGCATCCCAATGTTACCTTCAGGGAAACTTCACAAATGTAATGTTCATTTTCACCCAGGGAATGATCCGCTGTATATAACTGTTGTCCTACATCRTAAGCAAATTATTATTATACTACTATAAATTATTTTAAAAGTCTTAACATCTAAAATCTGAGAAAGAACTTGTTAGATAACTTTTCTTATTTTTCATTCATTCGAATGCCAAAAGCTAAATCCACACAACTGGATTCATTCTTCACACTAGCAGGACCCTTTAAGTCAGTCAAGCAGGATTTGGCACTTATCTGTATGGCACAGTTATGTTCCAAACAGACGTACACTGAAGCTGTCTGATATTTTTAAGAGATACTGGAGCAGACTCTCAATTTACAGTCATTCTTTCCATTAAGTAATATTCACATCAAAGGGGAATAGCTCATCTCTGCTTTTTAATTGCTTGGCTTTTTTCTTTNTTTTTTTTTTTTTTTTTTAACAATTTAGCAGTTGACAGTATTCACACAAGGATTTAATTTTCATTGGGCATTCCCTGGCATAAATTTAAGCAAGTGCTTAAACAAGACTTCGTTAATCTGAAACCAACTTTTTAAAACTAGCTTTCATTTTYTTTAATACTTTGCTTCTAACTAAACTGTAATGAGGTTGTCCATTTGCATCTCATCCCCGTTTCTTCAGATAAACATAATTTATCTGAAGATCTTCTTATCTTATTAAGATAAGAAATTTTGAGATAAAATTCAAAAACTGTGGAAGCTGAAACTTGCCCTTCAAGCAGACCTCACTGATTAGAACACGAATAAGCAAATGTAAGAAAGAGACTGAAATATTTTTAAACCCAARAGAGACCTGATCACTTTGCTTCTCTATGCATCTGGGCTTTACTGATTATTGTACACAAATGGGATAATGGCACACACAAACATTGGATTTCGACAGGCACATTAGGTAACATATATACTTTTTTCTAGGCACAGATTCCTTGTGCCTAGAAAAGAAACTGTGTGAAAGATACTGCAAAAAAGGGAAGGAATAGTGTTGACAGAGAATTTATATATATTTATTGGTTTTTTATTTGTCCTACAAGCAAAGTAAATGAGCAAAGAAAGAGGAAATTATTTTAATTATAGTTTCTCAGAATTAATTTCCTTTCAAAAATTGGTTTATACCTAGGAAGCACAGGTTAATAATTGAAAATGTTAGTTGTTAGTGATTGGTTTTCCCTTGATTATTTTTTATTCATAGACTGCAAAGGACAATTCTAATAGCATTTCTTCCTGTTTTCTTTGTAAATTGTACTTCCATTTTCATCTTTCAATGGAAACAACAGGAATTATAGTTCATTAGTCATATCTGACTGAAAATCTGCCTGTAAGCAAGAGCATGTTATTCCAGTCATTTGCAGATGACCCTGTTTGTTTCATTAGCATTTTTTGTGCTGCTAAGCAAGTTGTTTTTCTTCATTCAAAARGGTTGAAAGCAGCAACAGACTGAATATAAAAAAATATTAAATAACATTTGGCAAAATGAAGTGCAAAGTCTTGTAGCCATATTTGAAATCATAATGAAAATATTGCTACAGGCCAACAAGTCTGAAAAAAAGCTTCCATCCACACGTAAGAGTTATAAATAGCACTGGCTAGAGGACAACAATTTCATTTTATKAAAACTTCCCAAATTTTGAAATTTGCTCTTTGTTTTCATAAGAACAAATATTGCCTGGGTATTTTCTCAAAACTAGAATTATGTTCAAAAGTTTGTTTCTGGAATAAAACTTGAGCTTTGGGTTCTGGACACGCGTCTCTCCTTCTCTGTCTCTCTACAGAGAGATCATCAGATACATGTGAGACTTCATTAAACTGTGTTCTAYGTGGACAAAGCAGAGTTTTTCACTGCAGGATCAAGCAGAGCAGGGATCAAAATAAAGTCCTTCAACATCCAAATATAACTTCCTTATCAATAAGAAATGGAGGCTTCCTCTTTCTTTTTCACTGATATCCACAAAAAAAAAAAAAAAATCTGTTTTTTTGCAACACCTAGATGTCCTTAACGATTCTAATCCCAAATTCTAATAGAACGGGAGCAGGAGAAGGAAAACTGCCTTGAAGGAAAGAGTGCTTAGCCAGATTTTAGATAGTACAAACACTGTCTAAATAACAAGCCTCATACGGAACCAAAGATATGGCAAGCTGGCCCATGGTCTTAATTCTGGCAAAGCGGGAGAAACTTATGTTGCACATCCCTACGGCAGCACCAGATACGATGACCAATGGGAACTTCCTTGGTCCTGAATTTGATTCACTGAACAGAATTAAAAGACTTCTGGTCTTGACCAGGATCTAATCTTTTGAATTAATGAGGAAGCTCTATAACTGGAGTTGTGACACAAATAGGAGCTGTTCTGTCCCAGTCAACTAGTGACTGCAAAGATGTATACCAAAAGGCAACCAAAGAGCATTGGCCAGTGGGGAAATAAAAAAATCTCGTGCCTCCACTTGGTGAAGACCCTGAGGAAATAATCCTTCAGGTAGGGAAAGGGCTATCTTTACCCTTGTGTAGACATTTCACACTATGGAGAAATGTTAGCAGAAAACTCCCTCAAAAGCCCTAGCAGCTCCTTTCCTCATCACAGTCAGYGAAGCAATGGGCGCTCCATAAAACAGTGTAGCACTCTTGACCAAGTCCCAAGAAGTAGCAACAGTAAGCAACAGAAAGATTCTTTAAATAAATGATTGATTAGYCAGACTTAGTTAGGTTTTTGAAAGAAATGAATGTTCACCTCAGAGGAAGACTTAGATATTGGCATTCCAAGCCAAAACATACATATTTCTAATGAAATAAAAATTCTGAACATATTTTGCTTTGGTATCATTCTGTTATTATAATATATTTTCTTGTTTAGTTTTCTTTGGTTATATATGAAGTAAAAACYACCTTTTTAAAAAATGTTAGCCTATATTCCTACAAAAAGAGCAAAATAATAAAATGTAAAGTAAAAATTTCAATCTTATCAAAAGCAAATTATTTGGTATTTTTCTACAGGAAAATTACTGTATCAATATATTCTAATAATCACATTTAACTGATTTAGAATTTGCCAGAGCAAAGCCATCAGAATATTTTAATCATTGCTACTGAATGTCATAAATGTCAATTTAAACATTGAGCGTAGCACTGAAAAAGTAATTACTCTTCCAAAAGGTTCTCTTTAACAGTAATATTTAATTATACTTGTCTTCCTTTTTAAAACATGAATTGTGAATGTGATTTAGGGCTCCATTTGCAGCTCATTCCCAGTCACAGTAAGATATATTAATATGTTAATAAAATAAGGAAGAAGAATTAYTAACTTAAAATGTTTGACCCAAGAGAAATTGATTTACATTATTAGAGAGATATTTCTCTCTATATATATTTTTGAAATATAAGATATTTCAAAAAACCCATCTACATCCATGGTTGATTTAGAAAAGTTGAAAGATGTATAAATCATCTGTAATTATTTTTCACTAATTAGATAATTTAATTAGTCAGCTGGCATATCTCCAGGGAAACTGGCCAATATCCTTTTATTTAGTCTGTAATTCTTCTAAATAAAGACTRTCTTCTGTTTCTTTCTCCCTTTTACGAGTAAAATCAGGCGTGACAGCTTTGTTTCTCAGCTACTTGAATTAGCAGATTAATAAATACAGTGTTATTCTCTAATAGTAAAAGTTACTCTCTTTGAGCAGGCAGACATAAAYAACATAGTGGCTAGAGGCTGCAGCCAAACAGTTTTCGGTCAACTTTAGCACACTTTTTTGACAATAACTTTTTAACCGGATAATCAAYGGCTGCAACAATATTCCTAGGGATGTGGCAGACTCTCCACTGTGATTGAGTTGTTCTACACAAATATAACTTTGCATCGGGCTAACGCTGCAAAGAAATCTRATTCAACACAGACAATACCTGAAATTATCCCACAAACTCACTTTTTGACTCTGTAGATCTGCAAACAGAGGCAACATCCTTCAAAAGGAAGGATGCCAAGGGACAAGAAACCTTTCCCCTTTCTGGCCACGCAGCCTCRAAACACCTCCAAAGCCTTCTACTTGCCCGGGACTCCTCCCTGGGCACATGATGCATGSGAAGGACCAGAGCGGACCCGACATTCCCGATGCATTTCTCTAGCGTTAAACCACTGCCAGAAACAGGTCCGGGATAGGAGGCCCCGTCGTGACGGCAGCCTGCAGGACCCTCRGGAGCCAGGTGCCCTCCAGGCTGTGTCTATCCACCTGGGGTGTCTCGCTCTCTTCCAGGGAACCCTAGAATCAYAGAATCAGTAAGGTTGGAAGGGACCTCCGGAGATCATCTAGTCCAGCCTCCCCGTTCGGCAGGGTCACCTGGAGCATGTTAGACAGGGATGCATCCARGCGGGCCTTGAAGATCTCCAGAGAAGGAGACTCCACAGCCTCTCTGGGCAACCTGTGCCAGTGCTCCGTCACTCCCACAGTGAAGAAATTCCCCCTCACGGTCAGGCAGAACTTCCTGTGCTTCAATTTCTGCCCATGGCCTCTTGTCCTGTCACACGGGACAACTGAAGAGAGTTTGTCCCCGTCCCCTTGACACCCTCCCTTCAGGTACTTGTACACATTGATAAGATCCCCCCTCAGTCTGCTCTTCCCCAGGCTGAAGAGGCCCAGCTCTCGCAGCCGTTCCTCATAGGGGAGATACTCCAGCCCTCTGACCATCTTTGTAGCCCTACGCTGGACTCTCTCCAGTAGCTCCATGTCTCTCTTGTMCTGGGGAGCCCAGAACTGGACACTGTACTCGAGATGAGGCCTCACCAAGGGCTAAGTAGAGAGGCAGGATCACCTYCTTCAACCTGCTGGCAACACTCTTCCTAATGCACCCCAGGAGACCATTGGCCTTCCTGGCCACAAGGGCACATTGCTGGCTCATGGTCAAYCTGTCATCCACCAGCACTCCCAGGTCTTTCTCCACAGAGCTGCTCTCCAGCAGGTCAGCTGCCAGCTTGTACTGGTGCCTAGGGTTATTTCTCCCTAGGTGCAGGACTCTGCAGTCGYCCTTGTTGAACCTCAGGAGGTTCCTCTCCACCCAACTCTCCAGCCTGTCCAGGTCTCTCTGAATGGCAGCACAGCCCTCAGGTGTCTCAGCCACTCCTCCCACCTTGGKATCATCAGCAAACTTGCTGAGGGGGCACTCTGTCCCCTCATCCAGGTCACTGATGAAAAAGTTGAACAGGATGGGACCCAGTACTGAGCCCTAGGGGACACCACTAGCCACAGGCCTCCAACTAGACTCCACGCCACTGATGACAACCCTCTGAGCTCTGCCTTTCAGCCAGTTCTCAATCCACCTCACTGTCCACTCGTCCAACCCACACTTCCTGAGCTTCTCTAGGAGGATGTTATGGGAAACAGTGTCAAAAGCCTTGCTGAAGTCAARGTACACAACGTCCACTGCTCTCCCCTCATCTACCCAGCCAGTCATTCCATCACAGAAGGCTACAGATTGGTTAAGCAGGATTTCCCCTTGGTGAATCCATGCTGGCTACTCCTGATCATCTCCTCCTCCATATGTCTGGAGATGATATCCAGAATGAGCTGTTCCATCACCTTTCCAGGGGTGGAGGTGAGGCTGACTGGCCTATGGTTGCCTAGGTCCTCCTTCTTGCCCTTCTTGAAGACTGGAGTGACAYTGGCTTTCTTCCAGTCCTCAGGCAACTCTCCAGTTCTCCAGGACCTCTCAAAGATGATGGAGAACGGCTTGGCAACAACATTCACCAGCTCCCTCAGTACCCGTGGGTGCATCCCATCTGGGCCCATGGATTTGTGGGTGTCTAGCCTGCCCAGAAGGTCTCCAATCCTATCCTCCTCAACCAAAGGAAAGTCTTCCCTTCTCTGGACTTTCTCCCTCACATCCAGGCTGCAGGATTCATGGGCACTGCCCTTAGCAGTGAAGACTGAAGCAAAGAAAGCATTCAGTAATTCTGCCTTCTCTGTATCCCTTGTCACCAGGGCCCCCGCCCCATTCAGTAGCGGGCCCACATTTTCCCTAGTCCTSCTCTTGCTGCTGATGTATTTGAAGAAGCCCTTCCTACTGTCCTTGACATCCCTTGCCAGACTCAATTCCAACTGGGCCTTAGCCTTCCTCGCAGCATCTCTCCATACTCTGACTGCCTAAACCTCTGATAGTAGCAAAGAGCAAGAACACGTAGGAAAAGCCAGTGCTGGTACTGGCAACCGAATACRCAAAAACTGCTCAGCCAGCCTTAGGAAATAAAATAATGATTTTCAGCAAAAATAAAAAATATTGCATTACTTTGAGTTTGCTTACTTAAGCAAGTCAATGACTTTTTTCTCATATCTTTGCCAGTTTGTATCACCCTTCAGAGAAAAGATGCTTTTGGTTATTTACATATAGGAAGATTCAACTGGAAGACTKCACTTGCATATGCAATCTGCATACTATCGCAGTCTTTAATCAGTTTACCACAAGGAAGTTATTTGTTGAAACTTTAGGATTATGTTTGCAAGGAAGATTAAATATGAGGCCTAAATCCCACTGAAATTCACTGAAAGTTGGGTCCCGGACTTCCTTAGGCCCCTTGGGAAATCTTAACCTCAGTTATTAAATTACTCTGAAGGAGACAGAGACACCGACAGACAGAAGAACTCAAAGAATAATACTGAAGTTACTTGGAAAAAACATGATTATAAGTGTTACTAGTGGTCTTGCTGTTGACAGAGCTTATCCAAGTCTAATGAAAATCTGCTTGGCATCCTTCCACTGAATAGAAGATTTTTATAACATGTGGCAGAAGAGATGTACCTCAGCACACTGGTGGACCCTTAACTAAATTTTCAGATTCATATTGATAAATTTGCCACAAAAACAATAAAAGCACACATCTCACAGGTAGAGAAGAGGGTAAAAATGTTACTCAGCAAAGCAATGCAAACATGCTTCGCTCTTCTCTTTCAAAGAGCAAATATAAAACTTTCAGTATATTTCTATATTGCATATTATACTTAGTTGTAATTGTAATCCACTATATTGACAATTTTAACAAACCATATTGTAATGAGATTAATTATTGATAGTATGGATTACAAATTCAGTACAGTACTCGCATGTCTTCATTACACACATTTGCTTCAAGATGTAGAGTAAGACATGTTTCTTGTGAAATAAAGGTATAATGTAAAAGTTTGAATAATCAAATTACACTGGTAACAAAACTCTCTTAAATTTTGCTCTACAAAATGTTCATCTACAATGAAATATTCACTTTAAGAACAAAAATCTCTTTGGCTATCTTATTACCTTGGACAAAAAATACTATGTAAATTATTTATAAATTAATATAACATGCTCAGATCTATGCTTTCAGAGCATTATGCTGATAATCTTTTATATTTGATACCTTAATGTCATGCAGTAAATCGTGGTAACACTCATGCACAGAACACAGAAATCAAATATCACACGGTACATTCTGCAGAGAGTTAGCTCAGGCTAACTTTGAGGTATCTTCTACAACAATTTCCTCCTCTCCTCAGCCGAAGCTGAGCAACTCATCCGCTGAACCACAGCACTTACTTAGCGAATCTGACGCACTGAGGTGACCGCGTGACCCACGGTATACGGGATTGACACAGCGTTGTCTCGAATCTAACTCTGCTCCCCCAGCTGTGCAAACCATGGCTGAACCAAGCACGGTCGCTCCACTTGTGCTCCCAAACGGCACACTACTAGTACTTTGCTCACTGCTTTGCAAGTGCTTTTCTGAGATTTTTTGAGCCTGAGACACACTTACAGAATGAGAACTCTCCTTGGATCAAGTGCAGTTAAGTCACCATCCGCTGACTCACATAATAAACCACTCAGGGAAATGTTGCAAAACAGAAAACCAGTAGTAACACAATATTAYGCTTTTTAAAACTCTAAAACTGCTGGGAAAAACTTAACAACTAAAAGATCAAAACATTGCAGCGGAGAATGAGCAGACATATGACAGCAGAAGCAGACACTCGCTCTTAGCAAATATAGCTGAATAACCAAACTAAATTACCTCTCAGCTTCACTCATTAAAAAAAAAAAAAAAAAAAAGGCAGAAAACTCTTTTTAACAGCATGCACCTTCTTTTCCACAGGAGAAAGCATTCAAAGACACCACTTTAGGCTCTTACCTCAGGATATTTAACGCAAGGCTGATGGGCATAACCTTCCCTAGCCTTTGTTGTGAATATTCCAGTTGTACATTTTTAAGTGTCCAACAAAACAGTTTTTGTTCAACRGAATATTTTAATATTGTTTTCAGTTTCTAATTTTCATACAATAATGAAAAAAAGGAATGGTTTGATCACAAAATAAACCAGCTCAGCAGCTAAAGTCAAAAATAAACTATTTACACAACCTTAAAAAACAAAAAATAAAAGGTTTGGACTGTACTGTGTTCTTCTTTACACCAATATAACAGAGAAAAAAAATCCACAGAAATCACTGAAATTTCTTCAGATTTTCACAGGACTAAATAAAATCAGAATATGTCTTTCTTTCCAAATTGYCCAGTTTGAGGAATATTCCTGAGATACTCTGACGAAAAATAGGAGTGRTGATTTGGGACAAATTATTAACTAACTAGTTTTTCAATAACCTCACCTATGTCACACATTTTGCATGCAGGCTTCTCTTCTGATACTTGATTCTGCTCAAAACAAACGAAAAATAGAAGGCTGAAAGCCTTTTTGGAGAGATTTTGCTGAATGAATCAAACATTCACAACAATTCTGCAATATTGTAGTTATTACTACCAACTGGTATATCCAATTTCTCTACCAAGTTTTCCCCCACAGGTTGTCATTGCCAAGTTAATACAACTTCAGATATCTGTGATTAGGAAAGATGTAAAAGAGGGCCAAGCAATCAAGYTCTAATCTTAAAGAATGGAAGCTATTCCCCCTCCCACATTTCAGTTTAAAAATATACACATAAATGATCACAGTGGGCTTAGTTCCACACAGCTGGAGRTATCTATCGCTGCAGAGGTGCATTAACTTCCTTTAGCAGAGAAAACAGAAAGGCCCRGCTTGAAAAATAGACCATATCCACTGCTAAGTAGATGAGGTTCCACAAATGCTCTTTTCTGCACATGCTCTCCTGGTTTGTGTCTTCAAATAAATTTACATGCTAACATTTTTGCATATCCACCTACTTCCTCTTAATGCTATTTTAAAAAGCATATAACAACTTTACTACACTTTCTGTCTCTTCCTATAAATTTTAAAAYGAAAACTCTTTGACTTTCCATTTTAATAATAATGTATTTGGAATCAAACGAAACAGCTTAGTAGGATATAATTTCCACCTCCCTCTGTGCTAGTCAATAAAAGAAATTATAGCACTTAATCTCAAAAGGTTATTCTACGCTATCTTTTTGATCTTTTATGCCACATTCATCATCGCAGTATCTGAAAGTAGATTATGGTGTGAACGCTTTACCATGAACTCAACTTCCACTGATCTTCAGAGATGAAAGAGAAACGTTTGAGATAAGGCAGAACAATGTGAGTTTGGCAGCACCATGAGGATGTCTGCAAGGACACAGGATGCCAAGAGAAAGACTGCTGCGGAGGAAGAAAAGGGGGCTTATTATGGGGAATGATGAAGTCCCTATCTTTTTTTTTTTAATTGAAGTTGTCATTAATTAATGAGTCTGATCACAGCTGCAAAATCCTATGACTCTGCAGAGATAAAAGGAATTTGTAACCCAGTTCAGTGAAACAAAGAATATGTGACATTTAAGAATACTTTACAGTCCGTAGCTAGTAATACATGGGCAAAATTAAGAAAGACAATCTGTCCGATTCAAAGGCAACTATACATTAATGTCCTGAAAACTGTACATRTATTTCTGCTAATAGATGGAGCTTAAACACATCTGAGTGCTGTTCTGAACAAAGGTTATACGCATGTACCAGCATTTTCTCTAATCAAGAACTCAAATACTGGCAGAATGGAATGGAAGGTTTTATGCAAGTTTCCCATCTATAATTTTTACAACTGAAAAAATGGAAACATAAGATCCTTACAATACAGATCAGGTTACACAAAGCCAAGGTCAAGACAAGGCTTTTAATCTAGTCAGGACCCTACATATTATATATGTACCAGCCAATAATAATTTTAGAGGCTGGTATTAATCCAGAATAAAAATTAGTCTTCAGAWTCTGTTATTGAGCCCCCTGAGTTCTGTTAAGCTTACAGACCAATGCCACTTTTTCAGCTGAAAAAAATACCATTAGAAAGAGAATCATAAATGACTTTTTAATAGAAAGATGCAAGATCAACTTTCTGTATTGTTATCCCACACAAAATAATGAAMCTATCCTGTGCTACAAACCGTCATGTCTCTGAGATACTATTTYAGTTACTCAACATATGGTCCAGATCCTGAGCCTGTGATCAAGCCACTTTCAACTTTCTGGTAACAGAAATCCAGCCTAAGAGCTGCAAATATTTGGCTAAAACAGAGGCATGTCCAGGCAGCTCCATGGCATCTAGCACCTGCACCTGCTCATGGCATCAGCGTAAGGGAATAGAAAGGAGGTTAAATTCTTGTATCAAGTTCTAATGTTTAGAAAAGGGAACAGGAACCGGGGGGGAAGGGGTCATCTTCAASGTACCATCAATTCTATGATAGGAATTTCCAGGTTTAGTAAAAGTAACTCCAAAAGAGCTGTTTTTCCCTCATCAATGAGAAGTGCAATGGARTAATGTAAATACATTAATCATTTGAGGTGCGGGTTTCAGGATCAAATTCTACTTCATCTTCAATTTGTATAATGTCTCATAGTCAGCTGAAATACAGACCAATATCCAGTATCATATAAAACCAAATAGGTTTTATATTTAGCTACTATTCTACATAAGCATATTAATGAATACTGTATTGCTATTAATTACATTATTACCTTAAAATTTATACTTACAAGTGTATAAAAGCATATTAATGGATCATGTACTGCTACCTACAGGGTRGAAACTTCAGGCATTCACAATAATATATGAAAAAACTACACAGAAAATATTCTTAAAATATTCATAYAGTTACCAACAAGACAGAAAGCCTCCATTTAGTCCTACAGTATGCTATGCCACTTTAAAAACAAACTTAGGCTTCCTCCGACTGATGATGCTACACCTGCATTGCAATTTTACAGCCATCTTGGGGAGGATAACAGAACCAACTATTAGATTTTTTTCAAGAGATTTTCGCACTTTTGAAAAGAAACAAAAGGAAGAAGAAATCTGTTCCTTCCACTAGAAGACGTGCAAAGGGGAAGTCATGATTCCAAATATAATAAAAACAAAAGTCCTCTCTTAAAAAATACTAAAAATACATGATCTATTCAGCTAAATAGCTCTCATTTCAAAAAAAGTAAGACTCAAGGAGTCAGATGTTTGCTACAGCTGCTTCTTTTCAGCTCTCCAAAGAAAGCACGGGAGACAGATGTGACTTGGGGCTCTGCATGTGGTTTCACATGACATGTAAGTGGATGCGAGGGCAGGCTGCTACACCGGGGGTGGTCCTGAAAGTGGGACCCATCCCAAGCCACCCAGCCTATCCCTACCACAGGAAGCTGGGTGAATGATCTGGTCCCAGCTAAAAACTCTTCCTGTCCATAGCGGTGAGAGTGTCTTCTGCCAGATAAGTCAGTAGGTCTGATTCACACTGTAGCCACAAAATCATTAAATCCAAAGCAAGGGAAAGGGCAACAACACGTGTCTGCAGTAAGAGAAAAAGGCAAGGAAGGGAAAAGCCTCCCTTCCRGTGGCAGCCTTCAGTTACACAGGAGTGACACGAAAATGCTGACTGACAAAGATAAGGCACTGCAATAAGGAAAAAGGGACTGGGGAATTGATTCACTCTTTTTGGCATTATATTAACATATTATCCAGGCTATTAAGGGTATTAAGAAGCCTATAATTCAGAATTCAACTATTTTGTTCATTTACCAGTGGGTTATTACATAGTTCTACTAACATTCAGCTGGAGAGAATCACGGATGACTAAGGAAATGAAGTGTTATACACTTAAAAATTCATCAAAATAGAAAAATCCCAAACCCAAATGTTTTTGTTCAGCTTTTTTCTTGTGACATAAATAATCATTAAATGTGGTGACCCTAATCCAGTACTCTGAGTTATTCCTTGGAGAAAGTATGTAATTACTTTGATATGTAACTTCTTGACCACATAATAATAAGCAATAAGAATACATTAACTCCACAAATGTACTTAGTTATAGACAATCTGCAMAACAATATATTAAATGCAATTTGATACAAAAGTTGGCTCCCCAAACTGAACAATAAAGTCATTTGAATAGATACCACTTATCCGTAGAAGTGGCACAGAGTTGCCTAAACACAGGTAACTCTAAACAAAACTGAAAAGTCTGTGGATGGTCCCTTACAGTTATCCTAATTGCCTGTGATTTCAGGTACAACTCAAACTGTGTTATATTAGTGGTACTGCACAAATAGTAAGTCAGCACAAGAATCATCCTTTTATTAGTACACGCTACTGAAAATCATCGATGAAATATTTACAAAACGTCAAAACAGGTAAGCCTGAAGTTTCAGGGATGGTATTCTCAATGTGAGCAAACACAAAAATTCTTCATCTCCTAGTAAAGTCTATAACATGCTATAAATAATATAATGGGTGAAAATCAGAGCAAGAGGAGACATGCAGACAGTAGTCTTCAAATAGGACCTTTGTATTTTCCACCCAAGAATGAATGCAAATTGAAATGAAAAATAGGAATCGAGAATTACGATGCAAAAATGTATCTCAAAATGTCAAGCTTTGCAGATAAGTGTACACTGATAACCATTTTTTCCATAAAAAATACTTTTGCCATCAAACTCAGATGAAAAAAAATGGCACCACTTTCCCAAACTGTTTTCGCAATGTAAAAGGAACCCTGCTTTATTTTTGTCTGTTTTGCTGACYTGACAAATTTTTATTTCCCATTACTTAAATAAATTTGATATAAAAAAACTCAGAGGATCTCTTTGCAGTTTAAAAAATGGAAAAACTTTACAGATCTGATCCTGCTCCCATTCACTATCAGGTACATTCTTATCATTTTCAGTGGGAACATGAATGTTCCTATAGATAGCTGTGATTTTATTAACTTTTCTGGAAAGCTTCTCTGAATTTAACGGTCATTAGATGCCAGACATGAGAACCACAAGACCAAGAGAGCAGTTAGCTATCATGACTCTGGCCTTCATAAGCGCAAAGACATTAATATTAAATAAACACTTCCAGATCTTCCTTTCTGCTCYAACTCTGCTTGTTGCATAGGTAATAGTTTTTTTACTCCAGCACATGCTTACTCTGTGCGCACTGCTGTATAGCAGTGAACTCGTATTTTCTAAATAAGATAAACAGTCTGCAGACAGTATCTCCTCACGTCTTTTCAGGGTACCTCATGAGACAGTTGAAACATTTTATCCAKACTAGGAGATCTTACAGTTTTCCTTCTGAAAATGTCTCGTATTAGGAAATAAGCTGAATTACACAACTCAAAATCTCAGTGGCCTTTTTAAAGCAAGTGTACCAGTTAGGAATATGAATACTAAGAGGTCTTGATTGCAGGCGACGTTACTACTACGAAACATTAACAGTTCTAGCTGGAAAGAAAGACTTAGCTAATATAAAGATTAAGAAGTGCTAAAGAATCTAGCAGGTACAAAATGACAATATGTTTATCAGAAAAACAGCTCTGAACTGATGACACTGACTTGTGCTCTATTATTACTTGCTTCACAATCCCAGATAAGAGGATTACTGTCTATTTTGGCACTACATGTTACAAGAGTATACAGGGCATAACCAAGGGGTTGTATTAAGAGACTGTCTTGTATCATCACACCCACACAGATATTCCTCAAGTCAGTTCCCCCACATCAGAAAACAACCAGCTGTCATTTCTCCCAGATTTACACAATTTCRTTACTCAAGAGAATAAGAAGAAAAAGCAAAAGCGATAGCAAATCTTTTCGTTTTAATTTAAGAAGAATGCAGTACRGCCTAAATTCAAGAGCAGAACTGCGTTATTTCTCGGTCTCCTACATCCAAGAGTACCATACTGCTCCTCACATTCTGTACCCCAATTTCTATGACCTTTCCAAGCCACTGGCAGTGCAAAAGTAATCCTACCAAAGCAGCTAGGGACTCCAACACAGCAGCAAGTTATGCTACCATCTCATCTCATCTCATCTCATCTCTTCTAATATTAAGCAACTAATTCTTCTAATATCTCTGGTCAGGCCATGCAATACTTAGAACACATGATTAACCTGACTTGGGCAAACAATAAATATTATTTCTCACATAACCTGAAACTATGACATACGACAGATCTTTTCTTTAGACTCTGTAATTCTCAAGTTACAYATAAAAGCAGACAGCACAACTCTGAGAAGTAGAATACTAGTTTTTCTCCAAAGCACTGGGCTGTATCAGACCCATGGTAAGCTCTTCTTTTTTGTAGGATTTAATTTGGAGGACGGGGCGGGGGGGAAGAAGGGAATTGGGATGGAAGGAAATTAATTACAGATGTATTTGGTCATAAGCAGTTTATTTTTACCTTATCTGAACACTCCAGCCTACAACTTAAAATGTTACTACTTACCAAAAGACTAATAGCTGCTCTAACTACACCARTGTAGGAAATCTTATATTAGTTCGTATATTCTTCTGTTTTTCTCTGGTAAATTGAGTCTCATAAACTGAGTCTCTCCTTTCGCTAAAAAGGTGTAAATGCACCCAAGACTTCTAAGTCAGTAACTTTTAACAGCCTTTTTCAACTCCTTTCCCATTAGCTGGCTTGGCAAGGACTGGTCAATCAGTTTTACCTCATTTCTCACAGAAGGCTGATCTTTTAGTTATCACAATGCACGAATGACCAGTCAGACAGGCAGCTGCCTTATCCAGTCTTTGGGATTTTTTTTTTTGCATTTCAAGGTGAAATGCCTCCGTACTTGCTGTTTGTGGTGCTTCCAGCTGCCCAAAGTTGGAGCAATTATCCACAAAATCAAGTAAAAAAAAAAACTTCTGAATCTAAGCAAAACTCTGTTGCTAAAACATATCAAGTAAGACAAACAGCAAATGCTAACGAGGTCAGGACTTTTTTTACCTTCTGCACAGGCTCAGGTGCCAAAGTAGCCCTAAATCCGGAGGCTCTCATTTTAGAAGTGCTTGTCTTCCTTCTCTTCTCCCAGTGCTTCTGGAGAAGCCACGGGAGTAAACATGTGGCTGTTACTGCCTATTCACAGCTACTTGCCTTTGCTTCTGTAGGCGAAGGAGCTCTCACATGCCAGCAATATCCTTCCCTTTATAATCACTGCCCTGAGGAAATACACAGTCACAGAGCTTCTGGAAATCAATACAGCGCATTTGCTATTTAGGAACTAATTTTAGAGTATGGCTCTTCCTTCAAGCATCAGTTCTCTCTTTAACTCTGCCTTTGAAAAATTATTTRAGGTATGGCATTACATTACAGTGATGCAGAGCTGAGTTCAGAGCCCTTCTACTCTCTCTGTTCAGAGCCTTTCTACTCTCTCTCGCTAACATCCCTCCCAATTGCAATGCAGCTGTAGTATCAAAATACCATAAATTTGCCTCAGACAACCCTAATGCCCACTTTCTGTCCTCAGTTATGTTATTAAGGAGAAACTTAATGTTCTAAAATTCCTATTTCAGGCCAATTATGTAACTTACCAGCTAAATATCTGAATTTGTGTGCATCAGCGCTAACATATTGCAGACTCAAAACCTCGTGTATTATCTATATTTCCCCATGACTACAAAATTTCCCTGGGGATGCCCTCACTATTTCTATCACTAGACAGCTGTATTAAATCAAGCTGATAAAAATTGCCCAACAAGTTAATAGAAATTAGAACACACAACATTACGTAGTGGCTGAGTATAGCTGAATATTTTACTTTTTGAAATGGGAGGGTTATTACTGAACTTATCTGTACTTTAGAAGATAATACTCACTATTAAACTTCTATTATTTCAAACACTGGAATTAAGTAACAAACCAAAATATAAACTCAGATTAAAAAATCACACACTGGCAGACTATTTTGTTGTTTCAAAAATAAGCTACTACTGCTAAATAGCTAAAATAAAGCTACTGAAATCTCAGGGATTCTGCAGTTCACGGTCCGCACACTGGCCTGGAGGGACACATCAGGCAAGAGTGGAAAATCCTGGGCTGAGGGGTAAGAGGAGCGTGGGTGGAAGCAAAGCTTCACTGTACTTTCCATCTTCAAAATTCCTCAGCTTTGCCAGGGGTTTTCCAGGACTCCGGAGAAACTTAAAGCAGCATCTTCCTTCAGCTCTTCTGATGGACTCGGCACCATCAGGCACCAGCTGGTTCAGAGCCCTGCTGGCTCTGCCCCGCAGGCACCTTGGACCACACAAGAGAAGAAGCGTCTACAGACCTTAGGTATCTTCTAGAAACAACTGAGGCTTATTTCACACATTCTGTTTCGAGTAACAGGTTAGGCAGCTGCCGCAGTGTGCTCAGAACTGTTTTACAATTTGCTCCACTTTATCTACACAGGTGCACTCCTTAAAGCGCRTTGGTTTTCAGATTTTGATCTAATCGGGGATTGAAAAAGAAGGTGTAAGTAAGGCACCAGAGCACCTGGCTTAGCATACTGGCACCTTTGAGTCCTCCTACATGACACCTAAAGTAAAATATTCTGAACAAATCTATAATAAATACTGCAGGAAACTACAGCAAGTGTACAAAATAGAAAGTACCGTACCCTTGCTAGCAAAGCMTCTATCAGAAGACACACTCAGCTAATATATGGATTATCTGAAATACTATGACTCTAGAGGATAGTTTAATAATAGAACAGAACAGAAAGAATATAACCACAGGAGAATCTATCCAGGATCTACTTTTTACCAATTTTACCAAGAAATTGATTGAAAGCAGCCAGATAAAAATGGAAAGTAGCTGCTAATAACAAAAGCTTTCTAAATTCAATCAACAGAAAAGCAGGTACCTCCGTTCAGAGCAGCACTGGATTTCAAAAAAATAAATGCTGATATACTCTTTGAACTTTCATACTAATTATGTAAGTGCTGAGGATAATAGGAGGGTATGAAAACTGTCAGATTGAAGGCCCTACTGACACAGTGCAATGGAAAAAAGTGTTAAAATCAATATATGCAGGGAAAAAATGGCAACAACCAAAAATATGCCGATAAGTMAATTAAAGAAATTAAAACTATTGAAAAATAAGCTATATTGAAAATGGAGACCAGAAGCAAAAAGGAACAGAACAGGGGTACAGAATTAGTTAGACGCAGTACTATTCTGCAGGATAAGATATAGTTCATGTCTATTCTCTTTCAGTAATTTTTATGTCAACTTGTTCAAATCACCAGTGTAAGCATATACTTTTTTTTCCAGYTGCCTCTCTTCCAAGCTCAGCATGATACTAGTTAAAACATAATTTATTCCAGAGTACAGTGTTTTTCACTGGTGTAATGTGCCTTGCTGCCAAGTAAGCTGTTTACCTACAYGAGAATTACTGCTTTCAGATTAGACTATCAGGTGTAACGGCAGCATAAAAACAGCACTCGAGTTTCTGTGTTCACACCTCCCCATTTCTCAACTAGGAATAAGTTCACTTATTCACGCGGAAGAAAAGGAAGTAAGAAAGGGAAGAGGGAAGTCCAGGGTTCCCTAGGTATCCAGTTAGCACTACCCAGTGTAGTGCTACCTAGTGTATATGAATTTCTGGCCTTGTGACAGCAGAACAGATGCACAAACTCTCAATCATTCAGCTACAAAGCAGGACACGGTCCATAGTTCTCTCTGCTGTAATATATTCTTTCCCACCACAGAAAATATTCTTTTTTTTTTTTTTTTTTTTTGGGGGGGGGTGCTGGGAAGGGGTTGAGGTATGGATTTAGAAGTGAAGGGAGCTTGCAAACACATCGCAGAGCAGCCCTTTGTCGCAAACTTTCCTAATTCCAGCCAACGGGACCAGACAGTCCAAGCAAGTTGTGCTAAAAGCACTGCAGTGCTGGGGACAAAAAACAAAACRAAACAATGGACCTAGCTCCTAAATTCAGTTAAGAGTTAATTCAATGAAGTTATAACCCAGATTGACTTCATTGCAAGGACAAATTCTCAATGAAACTACAGTCAGGACTCAAAAGGCAAACAATTCTTTGCTTCCCGTGCGGAGCCATCACTTCTAGCCATTCCCCTCTTCCATCCATGCAGTTTCTAGGACTCAGGTTACAGCCCTAACAGCTCTTAACATCCCCTGTAGCTGATGGGTTTACAGAGGCACCCTTGGACTTGGAGCTGAAATTTTGGCAATTCTGGTGATGAATCACAGGAAGGATGATAATCCAGCTTGCTCTGTCCTCAGCGTCCAAGCGGAATCTTCTGTTCTCTCAGCTGTAAGACACATAACTAAAACCCACTTTTACCACCCCAGTCATCAGGAGCAACAAGAACTGCCATTTTTATGGAGTCATGCATGTCTCATGGTAGAAACATTTTCAAAAGAAATGTAAAAAGCATTTAAAAAATAAAAAAAGCAAAACTGAATTGATTCTTCCTAAGTGTAACAAAGGCATTTTAAAATGGTACCATGATGAAGAAGACTTAAAATATATTTAGAAAGAAAGTGTGAGACTAAAGAAATATTCTGATGTGGTGGAATTACCGCTCTGCCCTTTTAAAATGAATAGATGGAATCCATTCCTCTACTTTAAGCATTCCTTGGTCAAAATTTATAGATGCCAGCCTTCATGGAGAAACAGCAGGTCAAGTCTGTTTTGGTGTAATTGCCTGCATCACCCATACAGCAGAGGAAGAAAACTGTATATCTTTGAATGAGATGGTAGAGAGAATTCTGGTCTGCTTAACTTTCAATTAACAAGTCAGCTGACTTTTTTCTACTCCCTTTTGACTGTATAAGCACTTTCATGGCAATTAACTCTAGGTAGTAAAGCAGCTACTAAACGACAGTTAAGGCAATCTAGAGGAAATAAAAAGCCTCTCAAGCCATTTAGAATCTGGTCCAACTGCAACAGTAGTATTTTTGGTGAGCCTTTACAAAACAGTCAGGATATCAAGCAGATTGATAACGTTTCCAGGCACAGGATACTTACATACTAAATCGTAAGCCTTCAGTTCCTGGGAAAAGGTACTAGCAAACTTACTTCAAGACCACTTTCCTGTCTAATTTTTTGAGCTTCAGCTTCACTGGGGAACCACATCCAAGTTCAGACATCACTAGCCTAAATCAGAATTGCAGCAGAGCTCTGGGAGAAAAAAGAGCAAGAAAAGAGCATTCCTGTGCAGGAGCACGGGAGCTTTGAGGCTCAGAAGGCTGACACCTGACATATCCTGAGTAAGGAAAGCAGCAGGACCTGGGACTTTGGTGAGTTCCAACTCCTGGATCCCACCCAAATTTTGCCATTTAACATGAAAGAAAACAGCCAATCAGAAAAGTATAACACAGGCCTCTTCTTGCCCTACTGAAGGGCAAAGCACATTTTGTCAGTTACTTCCAAGTGCCTCTTTATCATTTAGCCTAAGGGTCACAGCGCTGSGTGTGAATGATGCTGGAGGAGCCARGAGCAGAGGCAGCAGCAGAGCTCCAGGCAGCATCTCCTCCAGGGAGGAGGACACTACACTGACAACGCAGGGCAGGGCACGTCGCTCATGATGTCAAATCCCGCAGCCAGAAAACTTCAGAGGAAAGCCTGCCCACTGCTGTCGCTCAACTCATTTTAACACATCAGTTGCATAGCTACAGAACCCTCCTTCCTCTAAATACTAAGAAAGATGGTCTAGGATTTCACTATGAAGAAAACGTTATCAATCCCACTGCAGGGCAGGAGGCTAAAATGGAGATGAAAAGTAAAAATTATCTACTTCCCTCACCTCAGCTATAATATAGGGTAGTAAAACCCCACCTAAAGTACCACGTAGCAGTACTTTAAATAATTAAAAGAAACCATGCCCAATGCCTGATCAGCATTTTAACACACACGGAAAAAAAAAAAAAAGTTATAGAAATGCCAGAAAAGCACAATACTGAATTGGATCCTCTGAGCACTAAACTATCTGTACAGTAAAACAGCATAATACTTATGCACAAGTCTTTTAAACAGACCTGCAGTCGCTTCATTTGCTTCTCAGGACGCTAAGGCCAGCTGAGAGCACAGTGCTTTTGGACAGCAGCTAAGTCTGCCCAGCTGATTGTGCCAACAAAGCAAGAACAGGTTTCTACAAAAGATGGTTGATGGGCCCATTTTTAGAGTAGCCTCTGGATAAGCCAAGATGTGGATTTCACTCAGATAAATGAAAATCCTGTATTTGAGGACTAAATCTGAGCATGCCGCTCTTTTATATGTGAAATACAGCAGGCAATAAAAACATTCAACATTTTTGCCAGTTTCAGCTTTAATGTCCTTTAGATTCATAAAACACAGCTTGCTCACAGGGATGTTGTAAAAAATGTTTGTAAACAAATGTTTATCAACCATACGGATCAATGCTGAGAAAACCCTGTAGGAACTAGCCTTTCCCTGTATCGGATAGCATGAAGCGTATTCAGGGTGTATCACAAGTGGTCACAGGCTGAATGGTGAGAATAAACTGAAATACCAGTCAGCTGTCTCACTCCCTCCAGACTGTCCCTCCTGGTCAGCCTGAAAGTTGATTCTCTCTTGAAAAACCTCAGTGATATTTCAGCGTACATATAAAGGACCAAATGCCCTCACCAGGCTCCAGCTCTTGTCCTCCAGCGGTATCCACTGTTGGATGGCATAACCCCAAAAGTGGCCGGGGGGAACAAATCAATCCAAGCAGCATGATGATCCAGTGCTTCCCATGCCTACATCCAGGAAACGGTGCCTTATACGGAGACACCCAGTTCGCACTCTCCCCAGCACCCAGCGGGCAAAGGTAGAGTGTTTCTGAAGAAGTGCATGAAGCTATTTGTCCTTCCCTCTCCTTCCCGGTGGGAAGTAGATCTAGCGGTAGATATAACTAGAAATACAATAAATATAACTAAAAGAATTAGAAACATATGTACAGGCTTTTGAGCAGACTGCAAAAAGACCTGATGGGTACACAGAGTAAACAGTTGTAAAATACTGCTAAAAAGATGATTTCCATACAGAATACAGTCACACTAAAATGGCTTATCTAATGCTAGAAACAGCAGCCCACAAATGATCCTTGCGAAAACAAAGCCAGAGTCCAAGTACTTTTGAAATCAGTCTAAATATTTGTTCTTCCTTCAGGTTAGGAAAGGGCTTTGTTTTCGGGCTCTCATACACGACCTCTACCAATCACATTTACACAGGTTTACCCAATTTTTCAGATATTCTCTCATAAAGTTCTATCACTGCATTTTTAATTATTGTATCTTCTCAAAACCAGGAAGAGCCTGCATTAAATTAAACTGGCTTAGACCCTTTCCTCACAGTCTTTCATAACCAGCTTTGAGAATTCTGGAGTCTGAAAACAAAATATCTTTAACACAAAAACTAATTCACCCACTACTAAATCTTTGGAAGGTACAAGTAAAAGGCATTCCTAAGTGGTGACATGTATTTATTAATGCAATATTTCTGTAAATCTAATATTGTCTTTCTATGCATAAATTTTCAAAGTAAATTCCTTTTATATTGCAATAGTTATTTGCAAAACAAGCAAGATATTTTGAAAACCATTCAGGCACCATAATACTGCTAATAAACCTCCCTTTTCCCTGTGTTTTAGGAACAACTTTTATAATTCACAATACAATCACACGGTAAACTCATTAAAGCTATTAAAGATAAACTGCTGGATCCCCAGAAAACTACATTGTGTTTAAGTTAAGTTTTAGAAATTGACAGCAGAAACACCATCAAGGGTACAAAAAAGGACTTGCGATATCCAATTCAATTCCAAATGAAATAGGGAGAATTCTACCCTAACATAATTAAAAGGAAAAGCTGCATACATCTGGCAACTGACTACAGACATGCTACTTTACTACAAAGCATAGAAGGGAGAGGCTTACAAAAATAACACGATGTCCCGTTTTGAGAAAAAGTATGCAATTACTATTTTGGATTATCTATGATTTAAAAGAGTGAGTTCTTGTATTTCCTAGGAATCTGTTATGATCATAACTTCTCTGAGATCACACATCTTCTCACAGTTAGCATCACCGGTATCAAAGCATCGACCGCCGTAAGGGGCAGGAGGAAACAAGGGTAGCACTACCTTTGCAAGGAAAAAGCTTTCTGCAGAAGAATGTGCTTGCACACTGCTATGCAAGCGGCCCAAATACATGCATCACTGCTTGGCACCTCTATGCTACTAAAAACAACATACCACCTTGTAAACTGGCGTTGTGCCACCCTGACAGATGGACTTATGTGGAGGCAGCCAAGAGACTATGTATACGCATCAAATATGTTTTTTGAGAGCAGGACTTCCAGCCAGGAATGTTAAAACAGCTGTCCACACTGAGCTTGCATGCCGACACTTAAGAGGATATGCTAGTGCCACTCGAGCCCTGAGCTGGATTAACTTGGAAAATAAAATAGCTTCCACAGCCACATAAGGTGAGTTTTTGCAGAATTAGGATTAGTGATACTGAGGGGGTTTTACTGACCTACAATTAGTGAGCAAACTTAAAGACTTGTAAAGAAGTCTTAAAATTTTCAGCTCTGTGGAACTTTTATAAAAATGTATGCTTGTACACAGATGCTTCTCATTTGAATATACATATGCACATGTTAATTTTCTTAGGAAAAGAAAAACAATGCAGTGCAAGCATGCTTACAAACACACATGCTAAGAACTTTCCAATTGAGTTAGAGGATACTATTTTTTCCCCAAACTTAACTTCTTCACTGAGACACGTTCTCATGTGAATCGGATCTGTTTCACTACGCTTTCTTCTCTTTTCAAAACTTCCAAGCTTCCATGGCCCAATACTATACTTTTCAGTCACACAAGTCTACACGCGTACATGTATCTTAGTTCAGATATCATTCACACAGCTTGCCTCAATAAGAAAACCATGCTGCCTCGAGAAATTAATATTGCATAACGTCAGATGTGGTGGCACCTGACTGACAAGAGTTGTGTCCTAGCCCCATTTATTGCATGCCCTGCCTGGGGGTCCTGCCCTGTACCCACACATCCACCCCGCAAACCTCTGAGGATGTTCCAAACCTCTGAGCCGATTCAAAAACCATGTTTGTTCACACCAGCGTGCCAGATGATGTTATCCCCACTCCCCCCCACCAACTCAGGTTTTACTTCTGCCCCTCAAAAATTCACTTGCCTAAGTCTAAAGAGAGATAACTACTCAAACCTGGACAAGTTAAAAGTTTTGGCAGAATTTCACACTGCTGAAAAAAAACCATGATGTCATGATTTCTAATGGAAAGCAAAAATTCATTTATACTTTAGTTGGATATCTAATCTTTACTTTTCTGAATATGGACTTAATCTGTGAGGGTATCTGCGAGTATAGCTCAGAGCTGAACTCAGTCCCTAGCTACCAGTCACATACAGTTTTTGAGCAGCCGCTAGTGTCTTTTATCTCAGTTAACTTCAGGGGTGATCTTCGAAACAATTAGCCATTGTCTGAATCGTTTATAGTAATGTAATTGTAATAAAATCGTGCTAGGAGCACTTCAGTAGCAAGCGCAGTTTCTCCGGTGCGTGAGGATTTCAGAACCCTGACCCTGACCTTGCTTCCCCCTTCGGTGGGGACTTTCCTCCTGCTCTCACCCTGCTCATTCCAGTCACCCTCCAGTCCTCTTCTACAACCACTGCATCTCCTCTTTTTCTTCTCTTGAGGTTTTTGAGGACTATGTAAAATTATCTATCAGCAATCAGATTCGGTCCCCTTTCTGCTGTTCCACACTACAGTTACAAACCTCATCAGGAAGATTCATTTTTACTTTTTTCTTAGTGCTAATAAAGTTGATTTCAGGTTAATTTAAATTTCCATACCAGTTGAACTTTCTCAAAGGGGAAAGAGAACAGCAAAATACTTTGTTGCCTATTCAATATTTCATTACACAATGTTGTGAAAATGACACAAGAAATATGGGTAATATCTATCTCTCCTTCTGAAAACCAACAGTGCCTCAGGCTTTCTCAGGACACTGCACATAGAACTGGTTCGAGAAACAGTCAAGCTGCTGGAGAACAGATCAAAAGCAATACAAAATACCGATCTGGATCTACTACTGTTGCTTAATAAGGTGATAAAGCACACACCAACTGTCTTCCTTTCATTAATGTCTATTTTATACAGAATGATTACCTCCAAGGTTATCCCAAAGATTGACTGAAAATGGTAATGCTGAGCATCCAAAACTATTTAGTAGTTCTTTCAGACCAGTAAGTGCCTCCCCTTCTTTGAAAACAATTTGATGGAGTGAAATTCATTTCTCAAAAAATCACCTAAGATTTTAATAAACGTTCAGCAGACAGTGAATCTTCTTATGCATTATGCACACTATAAAAAAGTCACGGTCTTAGTTATAACCTCTAACTCCCGGGAAAGTTTGGTACTCAGTTAAGTGAGAAACCCCTTCTGCATTGTGAGAATGACTCCCAATGCGACCACCTGTACCTGCCAAAAGCCACGTGCTAGCCGCTAACAGATGGGAGGACTGTCACTTCCTTAAGCGTCATCTGAGCTCAGGTAACTGAGCTCTGAGCCCTGGAGGTTTCACTTGCTGTTTTATCAATGTTTTTAACTCATTCTCAGCTCCCAGATGATTTACTAATGACTGCTACAATTCACTGCTTGTTAAAGAAATGCTGCAAAAGTAACACACGGCAAATCTTCTGAAGTATTTAACAAACATTATTGTTGCATTTAACCCTAAAGGCAGATCGATCAAAATTTAGAAATATATTGCTTCTCTATTAGTAAAACAAATTGAAGGGATACAGTTAACTTCAAAACTGCTCTCTGAAGAGGTAAATTGCTAATGCCCAAGTAGTGAAAAGCATTAGAGAAAACAACCTGCTCTGATTCTCTGGTGCCTTATCCCGAATACGGGAGGGTGTGAATACAGTCACTTCTATGCACACATTCTCACCTGTTACTGCTGTCCACAGTTCCATACTAAAGGGAAGAAATTATTAAGAAGAAAGCATGGCAAGTTTACTTCAAAGCTGACTTCAGAAGGAAAGTCTAGCACAGCTGCAGTACAGAAGGCACAGGGCAGCAGTACCTTTAACCAGCGGCTCCTCGGAAAGACTGCGGTTAGTGTTTCAAAGCACCCTTTACTTAGATGCCTTACCTAGGTAAAGCGAGGCGTTTTCTTTCTTGACATTGTCATCTAAGTAGGTTGGTCCCAAGGTATAGATGGGTGTCGAGCCCATGCCAATGAGGATTTGGGCACAAATGAATAAAGCTACATAGAGGGAGTGATCGTTTCCGCCAGAGTCCTTGACACAGGCCGGCGAATCCAACGGCTCTTTGGCGGTGTTATTGCCAGTCATACACAAGCCCTCGTTACTGACGGAGGAGTTCAGTTCCTGGATCTGGTACGGCGGAGAGATGAAATGAGGTAACGAGAAAAGCGCAGCCCCCAGCGCAATGAAAAACCCACCGACGGCCAGCCAGAGCGGCCTCCGTCCGCGCCCCCCGAAGTAACTGATGAACACCACCACCACGAGGCTCCCGATGTCGAAACAGCTGACCAGCAGCCCCGACTCCGAGCTCTTCAGGCTGTATCTCCTCTCGATGGTGGTGATGACGCTGCTCAGGTAGCCGGAGACCATGAGGGACTGGATGAAGGTCAGGAAGCACATGCACACCAAGAAGAAGCGCGAGTCGGCCAGCGCGGCCCTGAGGCACGCTCTGCCGGGCAGCCCCGGCGGCGGGGCACCCCCGCGGCCCGTCCTCAAGGGGCGGCAGCTCCCCGCCGCCGGGAAGCCGGGGCCGCGCAGGGCCAGGGCG
>NW_028185273.1:303740-304747 GCF_003343005.1 Rhea americana
CGGCAGGGCGGCATAGCGGGGAGGGAGCGGGCGAGGGGAGGGGAGGGGACGGCGGTGGCTCTAGCGCCGGCCGCCGGCCGCCCCGGCGCACGTGTCAGCCCAAGTCCTCTGCGGCTCCATGCTCGCTCGGCGTCGCTCCGGGGCCCGGCCGCGCCCGCTGCCCGCCGGCACATGCCCGCGCTCAGCCGCGCTCGGCCGCGGGGGCCCGCGGGGCGGCCCCGCCGCGGGCGGGGGGCGCCCGCGGCCGCCGCTCCGCCGCCCGCATCCTGCTGCCTCGGCGCCGGCAGAGCTCCGCTGGCGGCTGCCGACCTGCGGGCGGAGAGCAAGAGCGGGAGGTCAGCGGCGCGGAGCCCGGCGCGCCCGGCCGCCTCCCTCCCTCCTTCCCTCCCTCCGCGCCTCCCTCCCCGCCCCTCGCGAAGCGCCCGGGAGCGCGTCCTTGCCGCGGCTCATGCCCCGGCTTTACGTAAGCGCAGGGCTGGCCGTCGATGTCCGCGGGCCTCGGGCAGAGCGCGACCCCTTTCCCTGGAGGCGGACGCGGCAGGGAAAGGTCGCCGTGCCAAGCCCTTTATTTGCAAACCTAAAAATAAACGCGCTGAATACATACTGCCGAGCGGCCCGGGCAGGGCAGCGGGAGCGGGCGGAGCAGAGGGGGACAAAGCCGGGCGGGAGCGATGCCGGGGGGCTCCGGGCACCCCCGGGGGTGCCCCCACGTGCAGACGTGCGCACACAACCCCCGCCCCCGCGTGCGCACACACACGCAGCCGCCGAGCGCATCCGGAGCCGCACGCCCGAGCCCTGCCTACCCGAGCAGCGAAACGTGCCCGCGTCTCGTCTCCTTTGTCCGCTTTTGTCTCCGCTGCTGCCTTCAGCCCCGCGCAAGCCGTGCGGGCGGAGAGCGAGCGGGGCCGCGGGGATGACAACAGCGCGGGCGCGGACAACGGCCGCGACCCCGGCCACGCCGTGCTGCTGCGGCCGCGGCTCCGCGCAGGGCGCGGGGGCAGCGGGCG
>NW_028185273.1:305139-325857 GCF_003343005.1 Rhea americana
AATTCCCCGGCTGGTGTGTAAATGAGTGTCCGCCCGGCGCGGCATTGCCAGCGGCGGCAGCGGCTGGGGCAGGCTCAGCACGGAGCCGCGGCCGGGATGCAGAAAGTAAGCAGAGAGCCCCACAAAGCGGACCTGCGCCTGGCAGTTGTGGCTGTAATTTAGGCTGTCCCCCTTAGGCTGTTGCTGCAGCGCGTCGCGTTTTGTAAAAGGCAATGAATWCTTTGGAATATGAAACTTCACTACAGCATCTGCTGAAAACTGAGAAGAAAGGACAACGTTTGTTTTTAGGAAGAAAGAAGACCAGGCCAGCTGGTGTCTTGTTCAAGGTCTTGTCTCAACACAAGCCACCTCAAAGTTCAGGAACAGGCAGAAAGCCTGGAAAAGCTAGTTTGGAGTATGTTTCTCCTAGCATTTCTTCTTAATCCCCTTCTCTCAGGTTGTATTATTTTATTTTCATAGAATCATAGAATCACAGAATCAGTAAGGTTGGAAGGGACCTCTGGAGATCATCTAGTCCAACCTCCCTGCTCAGCAGGGTCACCTACAGCATGGTAGACAGGGTTGCATCCAGGCAGGCCTTGAAGATCTCCAGAGAAGGAGACTCCACAACCTCTCTGGGCAACCTGTGCCAGTGCTCTGTCACTCTCACAGGGAAGAAATTCTCCCTCACGTTCGGGCGGAACTTCCTGTGCTTCAGTTTCTGCCCTTTGCCTCTTGTCCTGTCACATGGGACAACTAAAAAGAGTTTGTCCCTGTCCCCCTGACACCCTCCCTTCAGGTACTTGTACACATTGATAAGATCCCCCCTCAGCCTTCTCTTCCCCAGGCTGAAGGGGCCCAGCTCTTGCAGCCGTTCCTCAGAGGGCAGGTGCTCCAGCCCTCTGATCATCTCATAGTCCTTTTTCTTCTCATTTTTTTCATAGTCCCTTTTCTTCTCATTTTTTTAAGACAAGCACAACAGACTTGCAAATTATTAGGTTTATGGTTGGACAAAGGATGCGGTGATGAGATACTCCTCTATTGACCGGTTTACTGAAAACTAATCACCAAAGACATATAATATCTTACACACTTTTGAATAGTTATTCTTCAGGGTTTTTCTGGCAAGGTAGATTGGGGGGGTGGAGGAGTTTCCCCTCTGTTCAAAAAAACCCTGAGTTTAAAACTCAGTCACCACATAATAATTAATTTACTTATAATCTTGATCAATAAGATAGTTTCGTAAGATAACATTTTCACTTTCAAGATTGTATTTGACATCTTTTTGTGTATGCTCAGCACTCAGTCAGCTCAAGCTCAACAAAGCCAGAACARTACTTCTACTTTCCAGGCTTTCACCAAATCTCTTCTACTGGTAAGGTATCCCAAGCTCAGTGATTTTTTGGGCCTGTAGCTTTGGGATTCTCTTTGATACAAACAGTTTTCCTAGGAGTTTTGACATCTCTCAGATTTTTGCTATGCAGGGTCTCTAATACAGTTTCTTCTATGTCATCATCTCACTGCTTACTGCAGTTCCTCTCTGTTTTTGTTCCTCTTCCACTCCCAGCCTCACACTTCCGTAGCTCCTCTGGCACCAGCTCCAGCACTCAGGGAAGCCTGCAGTAGGCTGATTCAGCTCACTAGGGCAGCAGAAAATCAACTAAGGGAAAGAGAAAAAAAATAGTCTACTCTTTTAGCAAGTTAGATCACTTTACCAGGGAGCAGAGCAGAGGAGCTTACAAAAAATATATATAAATAAAATAAAATAAAATAAAATAAGAAGGAAGAGAGCAGCAGGTCTATGGGGAAAGAGGGAAGGATGGGAAAGGAGGAAGAGAGAAGAGTAGCCCATTTCAACAAGAGTGCATTCTTAATTCAGTTCAGTCATCTTATTAACCATCTCTGATGGTTCATATAATTTAGCTGCTAGGCAGAATACCACCCATTAAACTTCAGTAATTCAATTGCACTCAAACTCGTAAATGAACTAGTAACTGTAAGCTTTCTGGACCACATATTTATACACTGCCTTCGAGATCTTTTTATATGACCAGGATTCCTAGCCTTTGTTATATATGAACAACAATAATTTTCAAGAAGTCACAGAACRACAGTAAGTAYTACAAAAGCGTACTCCAGTCCCATRGAGAAGTGTAAGTTCTCACAGCATTTACAACAGTTGTAAATAGGTGCAACCTGTAAACAGGTACAATTTCAATTCTTTCTGCAGTAGCAAACCTATTAAGAGATAAAATAATTCTTAGAACWAGGTGAAAGTATTTGTTTTAGGATGGTATTTAAATTGATTACAGCTGCCAAATGCCTGACTTTGACTTTTGAATCTGAATACTGCTGAACAAAGGGAATACTTGTAGTCTGCAGTGGATATGAATATGCCAGTGCCAAGTGATGAATGGTAAATCAATATTATTCTCTTCTTGGTCTTGGAGAGATTTTGACAGGTTGATTACAGAAGGTGCAATGATGGTATCCAGATTCACAATAAAATATAAATGTGTAAGACTTATTATGTAATACTGTCTGTTTTTAAAGTTTCACTTAAATGAATTTAAAATACATAGTACCCCTCTAGCACAAAGCAAGCAACTGGTGTTGCAGAACAGTGTGGCTATATTTGCAAGAGGATATGGTTCTCCATTTTCCTGGTCTAAGGAAACGGGCTGGCATCCTATTTTTGATTCATCCGTGTGAGTGGAAGACATTAAGTCAGGACAGTGCCTTGTCTTAAACAGTGTCTGTCTAAGTTCCCAGCTGGGGATTTTTCTCCCCTTAATAGGGAGTTTGTGGAGTCAGGTGGGTCTTGGAGGTGGTTAGCTCAGATCTATGCCCTGCCTAGCCTAGCACAGAGTCCAGTGCCGACAAACTGCTTCCCAAGCTGGCTGTGGGTGCTCTCCCAGCAGCCTTGCCTACTGTAGTGAGCGCTCACACATATGTCGCATCTGCTGCTCTTTGAGGGAGATGACCTTTTGGCCGAGAGATGGTAGCAAACCGCAGAGGAAGGAACACTACMTTAAGTCATACTGACTTGGTCTTGTGAACTGTATTAGTTTCTGATGAGAAGGTGAGAGCTACGAAGGCACTGTCTTTTTAAGGTCACAAGTGAGTTGTGCTGGATTTGGGGCTTTACTAATTCTTCCTAGTACAGGAAAATGTTGATACCGACTAGGTGCTTCAGCCTGGTTCACTCCAAGTCATGAAGGGACAGAAGAACTCAGCCRAAGGGAGGTATGAGTTGATGGCTCTGCTTTTCCTTCCCCGTTTCAGAATTCCAGRAAGATTTTCTACCAGACACTATACTATAAATGCAGTAAATCAACACACTGGTTTTCATTCTCCCTTTTYTCTAATGCTGTTGCCATTTTTGGGCAACATCTGCTCCTCGTTCCCAGCTCACTATTAATAAAGCAATAAGCAAAACAGGATGTGGATTAGGAGGCTAATGGGCTTTAGGTCCTGGTGGAGTATGAGCACGGAGAAGCATAAAGACAAAGGACAAGTAACTTCACTCCACAGGGACTCTCACCGAGCTAGTGTCCTAATGAACTCCTGAGGGTGGCTCACTGCTCTGAGCAAACTGYTCATTATTTTTATTTGAGAAGTCACAGATAGCATTCTTAACAGCGTATCCTAAAGAACTCATTTAATACAAGAAATAAGCTTAGCCACAGCTAGATCACTGTTGAGAGAAAKCTACCTTAGCTTTGGTCAGTCTTCTCCATCAGTCTCCAGAGCAGAGCTAGCTACAGTTCTTCATGAGTGAAATAAAGACACTGATGAGCACAAGGCAGCTGACAAAGCAATAGGGAAGAAAAGAGAAAGAAGGACTGTCCCCAAAATAATGGTTAAGCTTAGAGGCAATGGCAGTGAGCATTAGAGCGGTACATACTGGAGAAAAAAGGATTATCTTCTTTTCAGTGAGGCCATTCTTCTGTGTTACCATCTGCCTTGAGGGGCAGAAAGTGGAGGGGCTTAAATGGAGCCACTYGGGCTGAGGGAGCAGGTCCTGAATGAGACTGGTCAGGGTGAGTAAGGCCGATAAGAGACCCAGCACTGTATGTCGGGAAGACAGGTCACCAGCCAGCCTAGCCTCTGCACAAGTGGGAAGAGAGGGGTCGAACGAGGGTTTTTCACCATGAGTTCTACCAGGGAAGACAGCACAGAGCTACAGCCAGTCACAGGAGCAGGGTCCTGAGGATGGCCAGARTCACCATGCCCCCAGCCAGCCCTCCTGGCCGTGGCAGCCCCTTGAACAGAGCTGGAGGTGACAGCACCGGGATTGACATAGTSCTACCCATGGAGACGTCCCACCTTTGCCATGCTCGGAGCTCYGTGCCTGTTGCAGGGCAGAATCTGGCACCGTGACTACGAGCACGATCTTCCTTTTGAATGCCTAATYGCAGGATAAAGCCCATGCCTCTGTATTAGTCATAGTGATGATTCCTTACTGCTTACGGTTTTATTTTAGAAGCTAACAACCTCAGGCAAAAAATTATAGTGAGACTACTTGTGATAATTTCAACAGTTGTGTTCAGAATTAGACCTTTCTTCTCAAAACAGAAGCCCAAATGTTTAACTGTGTTTGCCTGAAAAAGCTAGCCAAGCATCTTCAAAAGGGGACTGACTCTCATTTGTGCATGTCTAGGGCATATGCAGGACACATGGAAAAGCTCTTTTATTTTGAAACATAAATTTGAGAGTAAAAAGTCCTAGTTGTTTTATAAAGGAGTCAAGGAGAAACTAAGTGCATTTTCTTTTTCGGTATACCATGAACCTGTGGAGATCATCCTGGTAAAAGATAAGTGACAAACAAGGAGAGAGAGTCTCTAATTCCCAAATCTTGCAACATGTCAGGTTGCACYAGGAATTTGTACAGTTGGGCAGAGGGAAGGGGGAGGCTCCCGAAAGCTTTCAGACTAAGCAAAGGGACTTTGTAACGGCAGCCTCTAGGCTCCGAGGAGAGCAAAAACAGCTTCTTCTCRGTACCAGGGAAAGGAACGGGCCCTCTCATCTCATGTCTTCCCTCCACCCTGGACCCCTGAGGGATGGAGCCAGTCACTGAGGCACACTAGGACACTAAACCTCTGCGCAGCTGTGAGACTCTAGATGTTTTTTCAAGACATTTACAGGTAAAATATACCAGATTATTAAACACTGGAATATGTTGACAAAAATCTATGCAATACTATGGTAGCCTAGCATCAAAAGGATGAGCTATGGTATATGTCTTAAATTCAAAAGCACACCTAGTCCATATAATTGTTTTCTGAAATGATCTAAACATCTACTTTTAAGCTTTTTTTTCCTACTGTGAATTGTGGAAACATCATCTGAGTCCATGATCAAAAAACCCACAGAGAAGGGCTAGCAAAGACTTCCCTCTCYCTCATATTCCTAGGGATCTCAGTTCCCAGGATCTGGCCCTTTACTTCAATGTCACTTTTCAACAACCTTTTGGTAAGAATTCTGTATTTATGTATAAGCTACTATGTTTATATTATGCATAATATATGCATTATAACCTTAACAATCTTTAAATCTTTTTTGCTTTTCTATGTCTTACATGCCTGTTAGTGTGCTAACTTTAAATGCTAAGTGACAAAGTCAAAATACTTTCAAAYAAAAGTATGAATCTATTTAAATTCTTTGCTCATATCAAACTCAAAATTCCTTATTAGAGTAGAATATTTGGTTTTTTTTTCCTCCCCCTCCCACAACATGAGCATCAGTTTCTCTCAGTGGAAATGTAGAACTAGCAAAATCACAAAATATTAGCACCACAATAGAAGAAACATGSAAGAATGCCATTAAATAAAATATCCTTTCAGAAACTCACAAAAATACCCRGGAAATCCTGGGTCATCATCTTTAGATGAACCTGTTAACGCTACATAGTAGACTTAATTCCATATCACATCCTGTGAAAAAGTGGGGGTTTTAGTATAAAAGATCAAAAAAGTCACAAAATCTATAATGCACCATTAAAAAGAGAGCAAGAAAGAAACTGAGTTCATTGCCAACATCTAAGTAAATCTATAGTGTGTCTTCAAATACGTCAAATACACCTTCCTGGACCATGCCAGTTCCTGGACTGGTGCTCCAAAGCGTCACTCCAGAGTGTCATTGAAGCCAATCACCTCTTCTAAGTCAAGAATTGCTATCTACAGTAAGCACTTATGCCTTAATGTAAAGCAAAAAAGAGAGAAAGCACATATTATTAAAAACCAATACCCTTAAGAAATTATGAATGAGTTTAATTTGTGACTAACAATAAAGTAATTGAACACTGATGCGTAGATTTAAAAGGTGGCACAAAATAAAACAACATTAGAGGAGGCAATGGTTAGAATAGACTCTCCTGAACCACCTGAAATGTGACTTAATACGACTGGTTCAGTAAATCTGAGAATATTAAAAGCATTATTCAACTGCTAAATCAGACGTTAGCTTCCTCCTGTTTTAATAGAGATGCAAAGGTGAAAAAACTRCTGAAATGGGAAAAATTGTAGTCAGAGATAAATCCATGTGAATTTTAGTCTCTACATCTGGAATGGTAAAACCAGTTCAAAGCCCTGGGGCTACTGTACATTTCCAGCACTTAAACCAAATTCTCTACCTAGAACATGAAGAGCAGAAAGGAATGTGGTGAGCTATTTCCAGTTATCCAGTCAGAAGCAATACTGTGTACAGAGCAAAGATACAAAAAAGTAGTCAGGAAAGCATCTGGTAAATATGCACCAATGTTCAAAACATTTAGGCCATATGAGAGCAGGGTTTTGTTGTTTTTTAGGAAGAAGATTTTGCCCAACAGAGCATCTTTAGAGCCCTAGGGTCCCTCTACAAATAAACTTGGAGATTTCTTAGAGGAATGCATGCAAAATTATCCTAAGGTTATGTATTTATTATTATAAGACTAAAAAAAGAACTAAAGGAAATGCTCTAAGAGGAACCATATGCTCAAACATTATTCACCTTTTATGCTTGAAAACATGTTTTTTTAATGTGGGCACTCTGAAGGCTTATTTCAGTAAGCAGTAGCCTCTGCAGCTGCTGACCCAAGTAAACCTTTCCAGCATGGTAGGCATGGAAGCTTGTTTATGATATCCAGAGGGAAATATAAACTATTGTAGCCTCCCAGGTGGCAATAATAAAGACCACCTTATCCATTGCACTGAGCTCTGATCTCTGTAGTCCAAATTCTCATCCAGCTGCAGAACAAAGCCGTTCCCTTTGTCTTGGGAAAATTATATCAGACTTATTCTACCTGTAGAGCTGGGATCAGTCTCCAGGTGTTTCGCTGCAAGTTGTCCAGTAGCCACGTATGCTTCCTCTAGAGACTGAGGCTGACAGCGTCACCCTGCCTGGGGACGTTGCTATGGTGGTGTTTGGCTTCGAATTCGGGAGCTTGCTCGGTCTTTGCTTGCTCCTCAGCCTTCTGTGTTTACTCGGGGAGATGCCAGTGATTAGACGAGGCAACATGGTGAAATAGTCATCTGTCCRGGAAAACAGAGAGCATTTAAAGATAGGTCCGAAAAGGGGCAAAACATGGACTACCAATCACGGTATGAATATATGTTGMCAATATGATTTACCCAGCTCTTCTGCCTTAACAAAAGCATGCTAATATGAGATGTTTTCTTCTAGGGCTTCAGATGAATGCATCAGACCCCAAAGGTCCTTGAGTGAAGAGCCTCAGTAGAAAAAGGTCCCTTTTCTTTTCAAATGTGAGAGAGAACATCATCTGCTTTTCCTCACATCATGCCAGAAGGGGAGAAAAAAAAAAAAAAGAAAAAAGAAAAGCAAAGGATTTGTAATTTAGRAGCAAGGCACATGCTGCACCACTGGCAAGGGGCTCTACTGCTGCCTCCACAAAGCTGCCTTGTTGTTGCCAGGTAGAAAAGGAAGGTGACTGACCCAGTACTTCTTTAAATTATAATATTCTGTATCAAATGAGCAAAGTCACCTACCTATGCGGTTCTTCAGCCTAGAATTGCAAGATATTTCTAAGATATTTCTAGGAAATTTAACATCATGACATTTTGGGGAGGGCTTCTTCTTATTTTATCTTTAATTAGCRGACAATGTTAGTGGGAAAACAGGTGAAGTTTATTAGAAATACTGGCAAGAACAAAGTCAGATGCTGCAGGAAGTGGAATTACTAGAGGGGCCAAGGGACTATAATTCTCTATTTTGCAAAAGCAATTTCCAGGCTATGGCAGAGGGTGGCTTTWTCTGTGAAGAGTGGCTGTATCTGCTCCAGTCCTTCACTCACTCTCACTGGCAGTTGGGTCCTGACTGGGATATTGCATAAATGTTTTTTTTCTCTTTTATGTCTGTGACCAATGACGTACCTTGTAAAAAGTCACTGATGTTGTATTTGAAGGATATTGAGCCAGATGTGTCCTAGAGAAAGGCACTACACAGCCAAAGTCACATACTCTAACCCTCCTTTTACCCAGATGTTTTTTTCCTTATTTAAAAACATGTTTTGTATCAATTGTTAATATATGTAGATTTCTATAGTGACCATTAAGACCTGGGTGCTGTGTAATCCTCTAACTGCTGTCCTCTCCCACAGGGTGATCTCAAGTCTCGAGGACTTGAAGCCATGTAAGGCATCACTGAGACTGCCGCTGCCATTATCAGCAGGTGAAAACCCTGAATTTCTTGTCTTTACTATTGTTCAGAAACTCTTCTGGTACTCATGGACAGAGTTTGTGTTTGTACAAGAAATGCTACAATGTGTTCACAGTCAGCACGCAACATTATCTGTGATGAATGGAATTAAATGATTTTATAATGGCTGTATTAAATTAATTCTAAATAGTTTTAAAAGAAAATCCTCCCTAGACTGGTGCTCATAAAGGCAAGTTTTCACTCAGATGTTTTCAGTCTGTCGTGGTTGTCCCTGCAGCTATTATTCTGCGTTTCGTGCCATGGCACTGCTGGATCTGTAATGTCAGAAAATGGGCTTCCTCTCAGTCACCTAAGGGGAAAGCTGCTCCCAGTATTTGGACAAGACAAAGCAAGTAAATCTTCAAGAGCAGTGGTAGGCAGGTTTTGCTAAATAGTAAAAATCCTATTTAGAAGTACAACTATGACCCAACAAAGCAAAAAACAACAGCAGCAAAAACTATTATTGCTCTTGAGCACACATGCATGCACACAGGCACACAGACTATAGGCAGAATGTTTATAAATAAAGGGAAAGAGATGAACAGAGGGTGAAAGAAAGGATGTGAATTCAATGGAAATGTATAAAACCACTGGAAAAGGCAAACCAAACTGTAAAAGGGATATTAACTGTCTCCTTATAAGATGCCTAATCCTAGCTATTTCACTGCTGATCTTTCAAACAGAAATTCCTGCTGACTTGCATTAGTTTGTGTTCTGTGAATTAGTAAATGAGAGCAGAGGTGGCTTAAATGAGGACTTTTTTTTTTTTTWAAGCTATATTATATACACCCAAAAGATGAAATRCTGTCCAAATGCAGAGTAAAATCCTGGCCCAACAAAAGCCAACGGTAAAATTTCGATTGCCAAGAACTTATTTGTCTCCACCAACCCCCTTTTTTTTGTCTTCTGAGGGAGAAAGAATGTACATGCATCTGAAAACTCTTTAGGAGCATCTCTGAGGCCATATCCCTCATATCCTGAATACCTGGAGAAAAAATATGGTCCTCTTCAGCAGAGCAAAACATGACACCACCACTTTCCTTCGGGTTCAGGTCTACACACTCCAGGTCCCAGAAGGAGCCAAGCAGAGAAGCTGCAGGGTTGCACTCTGAGTGCTGGAGGTTCCAATACTGTAGCTGACATAGGAAAAGGAACCAAATTTGGAGCTCTCWTCCAGACACCTTGAGGCTCTGCTGGCTTGTGCTTCTTTACTGAAGACAAATCTTACTCTGTAAGTACTTCTGAAAACATGTACCATACATTCTAGGACTCCCCAGACCTTTTTCTCCCACATTCTAATACAAAGTGATGAAGMAACTTTCTTTTTAATCTGTCAGAATAACACTCTGCAATTAAAACAGCAATWACATTTCAGCAGCAAGGATACTGTTCAAATGGAAAGAGATATATCATCTCCCAGAAAGAAAGGCTCACTAACAAAAAGACAAAGTACCTTTGCAATTTTCAAATGTTTAAAGATGATAGAAGTTAGCTTTTTATGCAGCAGTTGTAGTGTAAGAATTCCCATTGTCCGGCAATCCTTAAAATGGATTAAATCCTTGAAAGGGATTTCAGTTGTATTTTGAAATGTTTAGTAGTATTCAGTCATTAAAGRTAGAAAAAAATCACTCTCTACAGATAGACAGCAAAAAGCCATTCACACTTAGCTACCTGAGAGAAGTTTTGCATGTTGAGTCTTCACCCAGAAGGCAAACTACAGTCTTCCAGTGTGAATGAGTTCTTCCGAGTGGCATTCCCTTAAGCCCCAGTGCCATCATTTGCAGTTYGCAGTCAGATCTTTCTGCACATTTCTTACTTTCGTACTCCCMTTTCCTACTTTCCCATCCATAAAAAAGAGAGAATGAGAAGAGTGCCCAAGTTTCAAATATTCTTTCTTGGAAGGCTTGAACAAAGAGCCAAGAACAATTTTGGAGCAGAGGACTTGATAAAATACTCAACATGTATGATCTGAATGGCAATGTGCAGCATCAGCTTTTAAATGTCGAGGTCATTTGTGGTATTTCTATTTTGAGTAAAATGGCTCCTGCTGTTTCCATGGTTTCACCTGAAATATGTACTGAGCTTCTTTGTTAAGAACCTTGAAACTCAACCATCCTAATAAAAGCAATAGACAACCTYTTTGGTAGGTAGTTAATTTAAATACAAAGCAGTCTGTATTTTCCCTGGATGGGTTTATGAATCTCTACATTGCATTTGTGAACAAAAACAGATGTTTGGATTATCTAGTTACCCTTCTTTCTGGCATATTGCACAGTTATAGACTAATTATTTCTACAACAAAGATTGTTCATGCGCTAATTAGATTTGTTTTATTATTTGTTCTATAGAAGACAAGATCAGCTTTATTAAAATAAATTATGAAGAAAACATGATAGCACGCGGTCCCAATGAAAATGTAACAGAAACCCAATATTCTTGAGGTAGGTTTAAAAGGGCTTGCATTGCTTCAGATTGTATTTTGACAYGTTCACATTCATCTCTAGAAATATTAACAATTTTTTAGAGCTGCTAAAATTTTCCAGGACAAAAATAGTGCCTCTTCCCATTATGGCTGCTAGTATTTAATAACTATTAATCAAAAACAGAATGCTGGGAGGATACTGAGGAATGACTCAGACAAATAAAGAAAAGGAATTGAATTTTAAAACCTCAAAATTAAAACTCTGGATACTGAATGACAGAAAATTTCCATATTAAGGTCTTGAACACTGTTTGTATTGAGTTGCCAGTTTCGCTACTAACCTCCTTTACAATACTATTGATATTAACACTATATTTTGTCTCAGAGGATGGAGGCTAACAGAGACATAGCTCTGCTGACATAGATAAAATTGAAGSAGACATTGCATAGCATGGAAGTCAGATGTCTCATTTACTGGGCATTTTTAGTGCCCAATAYTAGGCAAAATATATATTAGTATAATCAAACAATGAGTCAGGTCATTATTTATTATCACTTATTTTTAGTTAGCTAGTTTCTTTCTCTTTTCTTTCTCTTTTTCTTTCACTTTCAYTTTCTTTCTCTCCCTGTTTCTTTCTTTCCTTCAAAATTTATCTATTAGTAGACTGACATCAATTGCAGCTGYCRTTATTCACATGACATGGGTGTGTGATATTTTCTCATTTTTTAGTTTCTCTTTTTGAAGAGATAATTTAAGTACGTTGAGTAAAATTGATATTTTATCTGTAACAAAGAAATCTTAGTGTTAATGTCATAGAAAATCTGTTCTTTTCCTCTTTATCAAGCCAAATGATTTTAAAAGCATTGAATGGGATCTGTCTGTAGCTGTCTAATAGGTGGAYATCCATGCTAAGTTCCTTGACTGGGCTCCATATGCAACTAACTGAAGTCAGTAGTTGTCCTCTAGATATCTTTGCTTGTCGATTTGCACACGTACTGTGAATGATGAGTTACTCCAGCACGAATGTATTTAGAAATTCCATACAGTAACATAGCTCCCAACAATCTTGCTCGGTGTCAGAGSGATTTTATACAGAACAAAAACGAGTGAGGGTTTAAGACTTTGGTTACCTGTTKTATACTACTAGGCATGTTACATCTACCTTTATATCCTTCAGCACTGGTTGCTTGATTCATTTCCCATATAACGGATTTTAAAGTCATTAGGATTTTAATGATTAGAGAAAACAATATTTGTATGCTGTGTACACAGTATTGGTATCACAACAAGAGTGGGCACAGACTACAGAACAATGAACCTACCAACTTCACGTTGGTGYGGTGGCACAGCTTTGCACCCTCCTCGTCTTGTACACTCCACTCAAGCCTTTGGGTAAAATCTGCATGACGCAAGCAGAGCTGGGCGGAGAGATACCAGAATTAGCTCTGAATTCTAGCAGCAGAAAAGTCATGTTTGCACGGTGCTGCCCCCAGGTTAAGAGAGAAATATCTGGAGTGGGAAAGAATAAACATGACAGTTTATTCAACAAAAGAGGCATCATGGTGTAAAATAGTATTGCACTTGATATAGCAAATGTATTAGTAAGCTCCTAATCAAATTTTTAAAATTAAGGCAGATCTTATAAACATGCAAGTAGTCCATTCGGTTGTATCTTTCTTTGCAACTCAAGACATGTGGGAAATAGACCAGTTAGAAACTATTCCCATCACCTGGACACTTTATATTCCCTAAKTTTAATAGCTTTAATAGCTAGGAGGTGAATGGTTGTAAACTAGTCTGCAATGCACTAAAATAACAGAAATAACTGAATWTTGCCTTATTCTAGCACATCTGAGTAAAACCATAAACAGCTTTCAACCGGCTAAAACTGTAGGAAAAGAGGTTTCCGAAAGACTTGGTAGCAGATCTACAGAAAACAAACGAGCAATTAGACATCGAAGTGGCTTCAAGGACACATGACATAGGAAGAAAACTGAGAGCTTAAGGACAGCTCCCTAATGCCTCTGAGGCCTTAGTTCTCAAGGAAAGCCTGGGTGCGAGAACTACAATACAATGCTGCTTCTGACTTCAGTTCGGGGGCAACTCCAAAAAATTAGCTTCTGGCCTTCACACTGGAACAAACATGCCATGAAAACTGAGCAGATTTGGGGACAAGAAAATTGTTACCAGAAAATGCCTGTAAAATAATACACTTAATGTTGTTAGACACATTATTTGACAGTCTCATAGACTGATCCTTAGGTCTTAGACATGCTTACACTATGGAAGAGGTTCTTAAATTTTTTTCTTTTCCCAATCTTCACTTGCAAACAGCTCTTCCAGCTCTTTCTTAAAACTCGGGTTATGAATGGCACATCTGTGCTGAAGCCTCATATCTTTTGTTAGTTTTCGAAAAGCCAAACATTTAGTTCTTCTGATAGGAATTGCTAGCTTTTGCAGAAAGAGTTTTTACAGGCATTTATTCTGTCCTACTTCCAAAATAGAATCTCTTCAGTCRAGGGTTTATAGAGAGAGCTCCAAAACATTGTAGGCAGAGAAGAATTTCAGATATYACTTAGCCATAGAGAGACCTGACTCTTCCCTAAAAGACACCCTGACAGTCTGTGCTCTGTTGCCAATTCAATGAATGGGTAGGAAACACAGATTTTAAATTGCCTGTGTTCAAAACTCAGGGAAGCCTCTCTTGCTGCTTTTAGCTTCTACATTAAAGAATATAAATATTTTAGAATAGATTTTTCATGGATAATATGAAAACATTTACAGAAAACTTATAATGTAGATACTTTTAGTAACTAAATGCAGGTGTCTACATAAAAACTAAGTATAGAAATTCCCACTCTAGTTACTGAAGCAATTACTTTGGTAACTCGAGTGGGAGTTTCTACGCTTAGTGACTCACTTCCAAGCATAGGTGCCTAGTGGCACAAGGGGTGTCAGAGGGCACCTGGGAGCACTGCACAGACGTGGCAGGCCCAGCACAGGCTGCGGAGGAGACCCGTGCCTTTCCAAACTTTAGTGGGAGTTTGGGCCAGCCTCCAAAAGGCATTAGATTCCTTGATCAGGCAGTTGAATCAATTAACACTGCAGTAGCATTTGGAGCTCCTAATATAGACACATACTATAGAGCAAATTGGAGAGCTCTTCTGTGTCCACCACATCAGTGAGGTTTGCATTGGCTATGGGTGTTAGACCAAGTTTCAGGGGCAGCAGGAAATACTGTTGTGCAACAGATAACACAGATGTTTCAGCAAATAGTACAGCCAGCAATTGCCAGAGCTAGATAATGGCTGGAATAAATTCATGGGTAAGGTCTCACTCCAGCAAAGTATGTACCATTAATCATTTGTGCAAGTTCTGTCTTTACTCACTGAAGCATTGCAGCATGTTCTGGGAGTTCAGCACGGGCTTAGCCCATGCTGACTCAGGGCCCAAGCTGTCGGTACTCACAATGTCCCACATGAAGTCTAATGCTTCTGTCCAAGACTCCTGCAACTCCTGCCTACCATCATTTGCACCATAAGTGGATATGTATATATATATATATTATGCAGCTAAGTAGATTTCTGAGCACAGTAAGAGAATAGAAATGAAATCATATCAATATTGTGCTCAACTGTACAGAGTTGGATAGGCCCACTAGTTTGCTGACTTACCTCAGTTGTACAATTGGAYTCTCATTCTGGTGAAATTGCCTCTGCCTAAAATCCAATAGAGGGTTTTGTCCTAAGGCTTGTGGCAGTAGTTCTACAATCCATTTCAAGTAGAGAACTTTGAATAAAGAGTTTTTGAAATTAAAATTAATTTTAAGAAGTTTACAGACCATAACTGATTGGCTAAAGAGACAGGAAATGCATGCCTTTACAAGAGATTGTTTTCTTTTCTGGAAGCTATAAAATAGCCTTTTGGAAACACATACATGGGCATACGAGTGTGATCTTCATTATGTCTAAACACATTTCCAATTGAGAAATTATTTGCCCAAAAGTTTTGCTGACATTTCTAGTGAAATGCCTAGCAGAAGCTGATCTGCTAACCTTGCCTGTAAGTTTCCCAGCCTGTTTTTGCCCGAACCATCCTGCTCAGACTTGGTAAGAGACACACAGTTCTGTGCTCTGTGTCTCCACAGGAGACTCCACCTTTCAGTCCCCTCCTCTCCCCCTGCAGAACCAGTGTTCCACATGGTGTGCTCCATGCTCAYCAAGTATGATGGAAGAATAGCTGTAAGTCAGTAGTTTCCAGTACATCTGAATTTGCAATAAAAAGTCTGTGTTGTATCTCTGACTCTCTTTTATGGAGTGAAGTAGGCAACACTGTTCCAGCTCTTTGGCTTTGGTCTTCCCTCCTATACAGTCAGTAGAGGACACTGGCCTTACTTCTTAAAGTTCTTGATAAAACATACATCCCTACATTAAAAGTRTAGGTTAGTCTAAGACCATATTCCTCACTCTGCTCCTCAGACCTTCATCCTTCAGCAATTCCCTCCCCCTCTGTGGACATCTTGATTATGGAGTCTGCTTTAAATATATGTCCTCCCCCCAACCTTGCCATATCTCACCCCCCTTCTCAAAGTCAATATCCTTTCCCAGGATTGCTTTTGCTTTCCAATTCTCTCCCACAGGGAGATACAGAGACCTTCTCCCAACCTTCTTCCCCTGATCCAGCCCCACAGATGCACCCTGGCCCGTTCCCCCCCTGCCTTCTTCAGTGCACTCTCTGCCAGGGCCACAGCAAGCATTACCCCACCAGGATCARCGCTTCACCAGAAAGCACAGCTCTTACCTCTCCCCAGCTATTTTCTACCCATTTTATAGAAGGCAGAACCTGAGGCTGGCAGAACCTGGGCAGCTGTGTGCAATCTAGATTCAGTCCTGAAATTTCTTGCCAAATAAAAAGAGTGAATTCTTTAAATATTCTCTTGTCATTCAGTTTTCCCTCGCAGGGGCATTTCCTTTTTTTCATTAAGAAAATGTTTCTTTGAATTACCAGTTTGGGCCAAACAGCAGGTTGTTTTTCAGATCATGTTATTATCCAAAGCCATAAATTCCGTCAACATAAGAACCACCGTCTATACAATTGCACTACACTGCCACATTGAATCAGAAAGACACTGCTAACACAACCCTAAGTTTAACATAGCTAACTCTCCCTGTTATATAGATTAGCTTTAGTATTTCARTTAATAATCTAAAGGCACTGATTCAATYGGCAGCAGACAAAACAGTCTAGAAGTAATAGAGATAATGAGTGATTACTGCTGATGTAATGAGATATTTACAAACTGCAGGCACTGAATTAAAAATTGTATAGCTAAGTACTGTATCATTCTGCAGATACAAGACTGGAGAACCTCCAACTTTTCATGTATGAGCRCRTGAGACAAAGATAATCCCTGTTTCATRTCAGTAATAGAGCTATTGGACCTGCTGTTCACYATCACTTTCAAAAATGTGATAACTTCTAGAACAACATCACAGCAGAGCTGGAGTATGGATGTTGGCTGTAACTCCTGGGTTGCCTTTAAYGCTCCTGTAGGCAACTGGAATTAGCCTGTGCTTTTATCCAAGTGTCAGTTTAGCTCCTCATGGTTCAGTATGCTCTTTTAGAGTGTGACAGTGTTAGTACCTGAAGTGGTAGACATCAGTGGATATCGGTAGGCTAAATGTRTTAACATTTTGAGTGACAGCACTTGTACAGTTGATATTTATTGTGTGGCTTTGGTATACCCAAACTATACAAGAGGGATATGGACATATCTATAAGGCCCYAGTCTGTGAATTTACTTAKAATAAATGTACATTAAAATAKACTCCAAATTTAAGCACAAAAATATCTGATGAAACGTAGAACTATGAGGACTCAAACGTTAGTGCTATCCAGTAAATAGGGGTCAAAGACCTGGTGGGACTTGCTGCTTGTGCTGTCTGTTGCATTTGATTAACTCCTGATACTGTAACTGTGACTCTAAGTATTTTCGAGACGTATCTTGCCAGTGTTAAAAGAAATTGGGCTCCCTGTGTAAACCTGCTGACAGTCTGACCCAAATTGAACCCACAAGAAGGTTAACAAGCCCCAGAAGTAGTAGTAGTTACCTGGATTTTGTCTCTGCTTCTATTAATAGCTGAACTAGCTGAGGAAAGATCAGGTGTGATGAAGAGGTTAAAAATAAGTTCAAAGATTTGTGTGCTTGGCCACTCTGCTTTCTGTCCGTGTTATCTAACATGCTCACCTGCAAGAAACCTCTGATTTAATTAGAAGTACCAATTTGGGATTTGGGCACTTACATGAAAAAGCATCTTGGGAAAGAATTAAAAATAGAACATTTTACCAAGAATATTCTCTCCCAAAATGTTAATTATTCACATTTGTAATAATTATGTAATAATCCATTATTAGCATGGAAATGCCCAGCTAGCCTGCTCACAGTTTGCATATACTCAATTACAATTGTCACAGGTAATTAAGGTCAAAACCCATGTGATGCTGATCACACTGTGGAAATGTTATGGGTTTTCTCTARCTTTCATTCTTCATTGTTGTAACATAATGAAACTTTTTCTAAACTTTATTCTGCTCATAGTTTTTTATTATTTTTTTACAGCTAAACAATCTGCCATCTAAGTCAGAAACTTGAAACTATTTCAGCTGCTATTCTTAAATCTCTGCATTTGAATGATTTTTTTAAAAAAACTCACATCTGCCACTTAAAAAAAAAAGAGGCAGAGGCCATGGTTCACTTCGTTTCAGTGGATTTATCTGAAATCCCGGCAGGTTGKCTTGACACGTTTTTGCAGAACACACAGGATATTTGGGATTAAGTTACTCCTTGTAACGGTGTCATTAGCAAAGCATCAGTGTGCAAGAACTGATTATATTCTCTTTGCCTGGCTTCCACACCTCTAATCTCAGAGATGACCTGATTTATATCAGTAGATTTACATGTGCCTGTGTATATTGAAATTCGGGAAAGTGAAGAGAGCTGARATTCCCAGAAAATAAACTCAGCTGGCAAAGAGGTTAATCCATTTATAAATGCATTTTGCCTGTCGTGGAGTGTGCAGAGTTTTATCCATTTATGGAATATAGGACTAAATGCAGATTCTAACACTGCTGGGAGTGTGGAAAGAAAGAAACAGATCAAGCAGTAGCCCAAGTGGATTAATCCACAGCAATTTAAATGGCTTGGGAGCTGTTTGGGAGAAAGGACAGAGACTGTCTCAGAGGCAATATCTCAGACCAGTCCCTTGCAGTGGTTGAAACTGCACATTCTTTTATTTCCAAGCATCACTYGTTATAGGTAGCTTTGGAAGACCTGCTCATCCATAAAAGCAATCCCAAAGTAGGTGCAACTGGAGCCAGTGTTTCACAGTCATCAGCAGCAGAGGTTTACATAATCTCGTATTTATAGTGAGGAAAATAGCTTATAGAGGAGCATAAATACGAGACACATTGGCCCTCAAGCCTTTGTCAAAGCATTCCCAGCAAATAAYTCTGCTAACACAGAGATTATCTAGTTTCTAAAAGTACTTGTATGATTCTGAGTGTGCAGAGCTTCATYGATTTCATGGTCACAGCTCTGAATCCAGATTCTTCCAAGGCTGAAAACAGAGAACACAGCTTWATCCTATCAAGAGCATTTTCTGCACCTCAGTAAAAGGCTTCTGCTGAAGCATCAAAGTCTTTGCACACAGGACTGGGCTTAAAAGCTGTGCCTTGSGATTTCCTTTGACAGGTAATATTACAAACGGCAAGACTTGCACACCTGGGCCCTGGCTGCACATGTCACACTGYGGTTATTTGGGGATTTCTTGAAATGGTGCAGCAACAAGGGTCACAATACCAAGAATATTGATGTTAGTCTTATTTTTTAGCTATACATATCTAAGGATAAAAAAATTATGCTAGATTATTTAGGGCTAAGATGTTCCTAGGCTCCTAGGTCCAAAGCAGGAGAACAACTCCTTTAAGAGATGACTCCGATAAACCCCTAACTTAGAATAGGTACTTAGAATAAAGTCCAGTACCTCCAAATTAAAACTGTGTTAAAAAATAATATAGGATTAGAATAAAGTTGTCTGTGATCAGAACCAGTTCATAAAAATACACTAAATTATCCAGCATGAGTCTGCTGGAGGAATCATCCCRCCTAAGTGAGCCAGAACAACGTGATGACTGCATTGCTATCAAAACTCTCTCTAAATAAAAAGTGCCAAGTTTATTTTTATACTTGTTACTATTGCATGTCTGGTGTTTCAAATTAAATATGTGTAAAATTCCTTCTTAAGAGAAACTACAACAAAAAAGGAAGAAAAAAGAAAGCAAGACAAGTTTAGATGGGATGCAGTGAATAAGCAAGAAGAAGAAGCGGAGGAGGAGGCTAGGTAAAAGCGATTACATCAGATTCTCAGTTATGTGTCCATAGCCAAGGGTTTCATCAAACACTTCCTTCTTATCCAAGTGTAAACACACAAATTTAGTACAGTCTCTGGAGAGTAATAGAAGAGACCCACAAGACAGCACAACGTCACTTCAGAAATCTATTCCACATTTAAGTAGATTTAAAGCTGAAAGCACTTGTCAATAACTCAAGGGTAAAAAAGAATAGAGGACTAATTATTCAAAAAAACAAGCAATATAAACCTGGAAAACTGAGAGTCAGGGAATGGATTAAAGAAATTCAGCTACGCAGTCACACGAATTTTGTGGTCACTGTATAGCATTACTACAGGGCCAGAGTTACGGCTGTCTGGCTGCCTCTATTGCTCCTGCTTTGTCTTTGTGTATGATATTTTAAGTGTGAAATAACTAYATTTTAAAAATGTAATCTGACTACCTTTGCTGACCCTAGTGCCTGTCTACTAACAGGCAATCGGCCCCTTCGGAAAAGCAGCAGAGTGACTGTCAGAACACAAATGAGGTTATTCCCCCCATCCATGCAAACAAAAACAGCATACTTCAGTGAATTAGAGCAAGAAAGATTAAATTAAAAGACATCCCCTGGCCCCTGACAGCTGTGTCTCCCTTGCTGCACGCAGTGCCGAGCAGCACATCTCGTGCATTTGGAAGCAGACTGGAAGAAACTGAGCTGTGTGTAAAATCACAGAAAAACAGCCTGAAAGAGATCTCAGGAGTCCTTGCGAACATATTGCTATCTTCTAACCCCATGCAAGGACTCTTTAGTAGATTACTGCCAAAAGAAACAGCAAAAGGGACTCGTATAAAAGAAATAACTATCTCTGTTTGCCCTTCTTGCTGATGTTTAGCCTTCTCAGTTGTGACTAGATCTACAAAGTAATAAATGTTCATTTGGGCAAAAATATCCTTTAAATATAAAGATGTGAAAAAATCCTTGAGGGAAACTGCTAAAACCACAGATGACATAATCTAATGAAATAAAACCTATTCTACAGGCATTAGAATTAGTTCCCATTTTCCATGTGCCCAGACTGTTTAAAATGACACAATATGCCTCTGGCAAACTTGGCATTGGAAAAAAATTATGATTCCACTTTTGACTTATTTCTTAGTGGTGCTGCTGATGGCTAGAATGAGTCAGATACCCTCCATACCCTCAAACAAATCTGAACAGCTGGAAAAAAAAAAA
>NW_028185273.1:325997-351244 GCF_003343005.1 Rhea americana
AAAAAAAAAAAAAAAAACTCATCCTGAAATGCAGTCTCATTCAGCCGATGCTGACAAAACTTGCCCCTACAAATGATAACTGTGTATTTTATGCAAACCATACAGCTAATGGCAAAACAGAAAGAGCAAGGAAAAAAAATAAAACCATCTACTCTATTTAGTCTGTAGCTGTAAGAGCATTAGGGTTAAAAAGAATCCGGATGCTTCTCTGCCTGCCACCTTCACCCAGGACCGTTTGCTGGTTGCTCTGAAGCAGGTAGTCACAACTATGGGCGCTCTCAGTGCTRTCTGCCTTCCTGCTGCTTGCTGCTTGTGGAGAGTCAGAACCTGGTGCCCACCAAGGAAGACATTCCTCTCTGCACCTTCACCAGGCCCTGTGCCACCCTAGGAGCCGGATGAAAAGAGTAGTTCTGCTGTTCCCCTCTCTCACTTCAGACTAGGTGGTAGGAAGTTCATGGCAGCCAACTTGGTTGTAGGTTTGCTGTTTCTCTCAAGTTGGTTAGCTTGCTCCGGGAACAGCTTCACTGCTAGATGTTCTTCTAGGAAGGGACTGAATCACACTTACTCTATCAGAGCAATGGGTTAAGCACTGGACTGCAAAACAGAATGCCGAGTTACACAGAGATCAAGTAGTCAAATGGATTCTGCATTTCTAGCTGATATTTTGGTTTCAGCTCTTTTGCTTGTCTCTTGCCTCAATTATAGTAGCAGACAGATCCCTGGTCACAAAGTCYCTTATTTGTACTCCTCCTAACTCAGGTACCCAGTAAGCATAGACAAAAGAAGAAAATAAATCGCAAAATCCTCATAGCTCTTTGCTCTGTAGTCTAGCTTCATTTCTATCTTCATCTTCTCTCCCTTGCTATTCTGCTGGSTGATTTTGTTATATACCTGATATGAATGCAAATGGAGAATTGCTTTCCTCCTTCATCAGGCAGTCTCAGTAACGACTGCCTCCCAAAACAAGTGCAGAGAAAGGATTCTTGATACTTTGTTTTCTTCTTGATCTAGCTCATTAATCAGAGCCAATCATCTCTTTTATCTTATCATGGAACATCAGAAATCCTGTGAGACTTGTCTGAACTGAATAAAACTTCATCCGCTGGGCTTTCCCATCGCAGAGGCATCAGCTCTGAGTCTCAGAGTAATCATGACTGGGACTATATTCACTGTAAAACCTCGTGAACAAATGGTCATTTTGGAGTTAGACCTGGAGCTATATATGTGAATGATTTGCTCAAATAATATCAATATCAATATCAAGTTGTGCTTATTTAGGAAGTATATTGCACAAATGAATTTTTGGTACCACTGAAGTTCATATAAAGAATTAGACTGGAAAGCATATGGGGTTGTAGCCCTTACTATTACCATTATGTGGTTTATGAAAAGTTTTGGGCAGATAACCCCATGTGAGTATCTCCACAGTCAGTACTGCGGCTGAATCCTGTCCTAACAGTATTTATACTGACATACTGCTGACAGCATTAACGGGTAAGCCCTTCCAGCTAAGGCCGATCAACACTTTCTATTACAAGCCTTATCTGCAAGCCCTTATAAATTTACACAATGTGCATGTGTAAATATATATGCATAGATTTTTCCRTTTCATCTGAAACAGAAATGAAAGGAATCAAAAACAGTCAGTGTCATTAACCATAAAACATCCTGAATGCAGGAAATCATTTAAATGGTGACTGAGAGCATGGAACTAATTCAGACTAGATGTAAGTCACCCAGAGGATGAATTTGCATTATTGTGCTCAAAGATTGAACATTTGATTCAAAGAATGATATTGAKGCTTTGGAAAATATCCAGAAAAAGATGCCTAGCAATTTAATCTCCCAGAGGAGCCTGATTGATATTAGAGTCGAGAAGTCAGAAGGGTGTAAAGCTTTTTGCTCCTGAGCACTTATCACATCTACAGTCACAGTGCAGGAGAGCCTAAGACTGCTCCTTGTCTGCAGACAGAGCAGCACAGGGACTGGAGAAGAGCAGCAAAAAACTGAGCTGAGCCCACCCCTGCTGCCCCTTGGGTTCCCACGACCAGGTGGGGGACTAGGGAGAACCTCACGACTCAGAGATGCAGCAGAATTTACTCTGTGCTCACAGCACACTTACAGAGACCCGTTAAGTTTGATCATTAAGAAGAGCATCTATATTGTCTGCAGGTAATGATCAAAATTATACTTTAAAATTATTCCTTAGGATTTGAATGTCAGGTGGTACAAACTTGGCTGAATGTACTGGAGCTATACTAATTAAGCTCTAAATTTGGCCCTTAGATTATCAGTAGCCCAAATATTGAACATGCACACGTACACACACACACTACACTAGTATGCAGTGGGAACACTCAGGACTGCAGAGAAGGAACTGGATGAGCRTGGCTGCAGCCACCACCCCCCTTGCCAGGTTTCTCCTCGCTGTAGCCTCTCTAACATCCTCTGCTTTCCAGTTCTGACACAAACCARTCTCAAAGGTAGCCCTATGCCCTTGGCTCTTGCTGCATTGTTTAATCCCAGTCCCACAAGAAGCAATGAAAAAATAGTTAGTAAGAGGCCCACTGTAATGTAGCCACTAACAGTATTAGTCACACACTGTTTAATGGAGAGTGCATTTTGCCAATGCCGTGGAAATGTTGCTAGAAAAAAGCAATAAGGCTGATGCTATCAGCTTCTCTCATTTCCAAGAACAGCTTTTGAGATAAGCGGCTCATTCAGGGTCCAAGGAATACTTAGTAGCGGTGAATCTGCTTTGTGCTTGCTCAGCTGCAGGTACGCTGCAAGAGCTCGCAAGGCTGGGTCAGTGAGCGGTATCCCCAGGAACAGTAACTTCCAGCATGCATTCACTCCAGCTGAGATAATAAAGATGGACATTAATAAGCCAGTGACTACATCACCCTGAACCTGTTCTAAAGACACAGAGCAACCAGGCAGAAAATGGTTCACGGTCGAAAATAACACAGATGGATACAATTGCTAAGTTTCAAATCAGGAATTTTCTGGCTAACTGCATGTCTTGGTACTAGGCTCACGGGCCGGAAACTACACAGGTAGGGTTAAACCACCTGCATGTCTGAGGCAGTGTGCTCGGTCAGCTGTGCCCCTCTCTGATATGTGACTGTAATCTAAGCAAAGGGGTTTATATGGTGTTGCTATGAGAGCTCGTGCCCTGCAAGGCCGGTGTCTGCCTCCTTTGCTTATCGCTTCCTTTCCAGCTCTGCCAGTTGCTCCTTTAGTCTTTCCTCATGCAGACTTTGGTCTCACACTCGCAGACACTCAGSTAGAGTGTCCGTCCCTTGCAAACTCTGTGCCCAGGGGTTCACAGATGCATTTACTGGGGACACAGGGACATTTTCTATAATTAGCCCAACACTATCCTTATCTCTCTGTGGTCATATAACATGAGCTTCAGCAACAAGAAAGCAACTGCCCTGCATTTTTCAATTCATTGCTTACATAAGAATCTACCTCTCTTGTGCCAGGGAAGGTCAGTCCACAGACCTGCGTGCAGAGTTACTCCCAGTATTTGTTTCAGGTTACTTAGCAGTCTTTTGTGGTGCTCTGTTTTGTTTCATCAGCCCCATAACACTGGGTTGTCGAATTGTAATGGATGAAGCAGGAGGAAATACAGCACGTTAATAGATTTACTACAGCCCTGAGTTCACAGGGCAGATCTACCCTGCATAAAGTGGTGTTGCCTAGAGTTGCACAAACCAGATCTGACATGAACTGTCATCTAGATCCAGTAGCACAACATTTTACCAATGCTTACCCCAGTCCACAGAGGAAAAGTAATACCCAACTTCCCTCCAAAGTGATACATAAGGAGGAGAGATATTCTGGAGGTATTTGTTTAGATTTGTGAAGGCCAGCAGGATACAGGGATAACACAGTTAATGCTCTTAGCACAGGATCTTTAATGATCATCTGTAGGAATAAGGTAATGAAGGATCTGAGCCTTCAGGCCAGATCCGACACCACCAGAGCCAAAGGAAAGTCTTATGCACCTCACTTGACTTTAAATTAAGCCCTCTGGCTCTGAGCAGCAGCTGCTCAGAGAATTATACTAGGTAATGGCAAGAGACCAGGCACTGCAGTCCTGGTGGTTATTTAATATTTTATGATTCAGTTACTAAAAAACACATGTATCAGACATGTCTCACTTGGGGTATCTGTAATCCTGGCTCCTCCTGGGAGACTGAGGGAAGATATTAGTAAAAAAGATGTTTCAGTACTGCAGGAGTCCGTCTCCAATAAGCCAGTGCTTTAGTGCAGTGAGGGACTTTGCTCTTGTAACACGGTCAGTTAGGTCTGGAGCTGCCTCGCTCTCTGCTGTGGGAAATGGCAATAAGGGATCCAGCCGGGCTGAGCTGCCCTGGGGAGGAGCCCGGGCTCCTGGGACAGATCTGGGCAGGCATCTGGGAACAGCCACCAGGCTCCCAGGCTTATGGCCACAGTGGGGCCGGGGACTTCTGGCTGTGAAGCCAGCAGTGATCCTGGCTGTGATCCCTCTCGTGAGGAAGAGCCTGGCTGCTGGGCACAGCGAGGGCAGCTTTCAACAGGCAGCTCGGGGTASAGCTGTGATTTTAGCAGTTGGTTTGTCCAAAATGAATCAAGCCATTTCCATCACAGCCTTGGAGTCAGTACCATTAAAGAGCTATGAGATAACAACGTACTTTAAAATTAGCATCATCAATAGCACAGTTTTATAGCATTTCCTCAAAACAACAAGTAAACAAGACAAATTATTGTTGACTTTTTAACGATTGCTAGAACCTGCCATGACAAATATCTTTCTATACAGAAATGCCAGTTAGCTCATTATTTCTCATACTCTTGAGGAGAATAGCAATGACTACTTGATTAATTCTAGTCCTGAACTCGTTGGTCCAAGAAGAATAGCAAAGAAGATTTGGGAATTGAAGTCTATAATTTACCATGCCCCCCAAAGAAATGTACAGCCTTTAATTACAACAGCTGGTGATCTTTAGTGTTTCATTCAGTTTGTTCTTTGTACCTCTTGTCGCACTATTTGATAAGACAATGAGAGATTTTACATGCAGATGGCTGTAGTCAAAGGCATTATCTAGTCAGGAGCAGAAAGTATGCAAATACTTCTTTTCATGGAGCAGTAGAAAGTCTCTGATTTCTTTCCTAAACTGATTTGTTGAAAATAGAAATCTCTTTAACAAATATAACAAGAGCAACTATTACATTCATCTTGAGACAGTCTGTAGAAAAACCTCACATCCCCGAGAAAGGTACTTTAGGCTCTGTTGTACAATCTACAATGCCCACTAAGYCAACAGTGACAGTGATAAAATGATTGTCTGTTTTCTGGCCACATTTGTCTGTCCTCTCCTTTCCACTTCTGCTCAGAGAGAGCACTACTGCTTTAGAAATTACAGCTAGAAGGATTGAATCAAACTGAGCAGCCGTACACCAGCAGAAACAGACATCATTTCCTTCAAGCAGTGCTATAAAAGAAAGGAATCTATTGTGGTAGCCTCACTATAAATCAAGTGGTATTAATGTTATGTATTCTATTTGATTCAAATGTAGTATCATAAGTTGCTCTACTTTGGAATCATTTTTGGTCTATTACTTTTATCAAAATTCCGTTCTGTCAGAGCCTTACCCTGCAGGCTCCAAGCACAGAGCAATCAGGAAACCCCATTACTTCATGCAACACCTGGGAAAAGGGTATAGCCCACATCAACAAGGGCAGATGCAGCTATGTCAGGACCATGTGAGCTCCAGAAACAGGAGCGGTGCAGAAATGCAAGGACTAGTTTCCCACTGGACAGCCCAAGGTCAGAAGTGCTATAGCTCTGATCATGTGGCATCACATCCCAGTAACTAAACCATGCTCAAAGGCTTTACTGGTTCTGCTCGGCTAGTAGGGCTGTCGGTAGAAGAACCAAACTGGCAAAATCATAGCTTTGGTATTACTACCCTATAAAGCACCTCCATATCACAGCACCTGGCTCTACCCAAGAAGAAGAACCAAAGAAAGAGAGAAAGGAAGTGGTCTTTCCCAAAAACTAGAGATCCAAACCTGGTGCCAAGGGAGTATGAGATGAGAGCAAATGACATGCTTCTTGCTCCTGGTACACAGGATTTGGCATGCCTATAGAGTATACAGATGCTCCTTTTACCTGCAGATACAAATATACTGAGTTGATGTAATTATACTGTAATTACACTGTATTTAGTGTCAGCCACTAGAGTTCCTGTGTGCAAACTAGTCCTGGAAGCTGGAGCTCCTCCTCTGACTTTCTGCTAGAAAGTAAGCTCGTACTGGCCTCCTGCGGTAGCAGCTACTTCCTTCACACACATTCCCCAGCTGTTCTGGCTGGCTGAGACGAGGCAGATAGCTCATCCGTCTGGATGCCATCTGCCCCACAGGAATACCAAGTMGTGCTAGCGAGGGCTAAGGAGACTCACTTGCAAGCTGTGATGTGAAGAATGTGTACAAGGAAAGAAAATTCTTCTGCCTCCTGCAAGGGAGCTGGGAGCTGTGTCAGGCAAAAACCTTGCCCCAAACCTCGCTTGTCTCTGCTGTAACCAGCAGAGTTGCACTGACCTGGAGCAACTGATGGGTCTTGCCCCATGTTTGCAGTGACATGAGAAGCTTCGTATTTTCCATTGCCTGGCACAGAGTGTGTCTCTGCCTGATCACAGATCCGATACTTTGAAGCAGGTTGTGGTCTGCCTTGCAACTGGTAGACAAACAGGAGTTTTGTACATTTGTCATATCTCTGGAAAAAGCAATAGTGAGTCCTCTCTTCTGATCTCTAAGGGCTCTTGATTATAACCTTCAGAGCAGACCATATCTAGGAATCAGAGAGTAGGAACATACATTTACATATACTTGTAAGTTGTTCTTAAAATTATTCCACATCGGCCTTCATGGAGGGGGAAAAAAAATAGTAAACATGAAACATGGGGACACTGTCCATTTCCCCTTCTGTAGCTTGTGTTTCATCGTGTACAGAAAGTGCAAAAAATGCTTGGAAAGGGTTTCCAGTAAAATGTCTTGCTCAGAATTGTCATTTGACACCTYACTGCTACAGTGCCTCTCACAGTGTCATGTGGTGGGACTGACAGCCTTGGCCACTCTACACAACACAAGCATTAGCCTAAACTATTGAACTGACCTGGCTAGGAGAGGAGAGAAAAAGGAAGAATTAGAAATAAATGCATTTGGAAATTCTGGATATTTTCAACTGGCTGCATTAAGGAAAATAAAATGTTTTGAAAGGTTATTTGTAAAGTTTATTTTCATTAAAAATAAAAGCCCTTGCAATCTTTTATAGAGTTCTAGTATAGTGTGGTAGCACTGGTCAATAACTGTGATGACAAAACAGATGCCTTTGTAAATACTATGAATCATTTAAATCAGTATTAAAAATAGCATTGCAATAACACTTCCTACTTCTGGAAATATCAATGAGGAAGGAACTTAAAGTGCAGTTTAGCTGTCTGATGGATTATAATTGGAGACCTGGCTCTTCTGGAACTTTAATGAATCAAACTTCTGGCAGGAGTTTCTGCAGGCTTTGCAATCACTGCAAAAAGGTCTGGGCGTTGCAGTTACTCCTTGATTTTGTCGGGCAACCTGGGTGGGACCTAACTCACTTAATTTAATCTCTCTAAAAGTTAGGGATCCAGGCTTACCTGACTTTGTGAACTTCTTCATGGGTCAGTGGCAAGAAATTGGCACTTTGTGAAGGCAATTCAGCTTCCCGCAGACACTTGGTTAAAGAAGAGATGAAACATCCTGCAGAGATGCTTACTTGCTTCTGATTGTAGAAAGGACCTAGATGCTCAGTCTGACTTTTAAGGGACAAAGTAGGTGAGATGAGACTCCTTATATCCCTTGCAAAATTGAGGAGATCATGTGCCTGAGCTGACAGCAGCTGTGCTGATCTGGGGCAATTGCACTTCAGGACCTTCCAAGTTGCTTTGATGACTTCTGCCAGTCCAAAAGCTGTGCTAGTCCAGGATGCCAACAGAGCTTTTTCTTCTCCGATTTCTGGCTTCTTGGCTAACCTCTAACCTTTGTAATGGAGCAATTAATTGGTCTGGAATCCTTTACTTAAATATAAGAACATCTAATTCTTTTATTTGCCTAAGTAAAGGTTCTTGCCTAAGCGAAAACCCAAATGATTGTTCTGGCGGTGTTAAAAATTAAGGGTATCTTTTTCTAAACCATCTGATTTTTATTGAAATTGGATCTTAGGGGTGAGTAAGTTCTGACTGAGGTTTTTTTCTTCTGTTGGGTCATTCAGAAGTTCTTTCTGCTTGTGGACCTGGTGTGTGAATACACACCGTAGCTTTCTCACACTGAAGTTCCCCTAGGCAACACCTATCTCCATGACCTTGATGCCACATGATCACTACCTCGCTGCCAAAATTAGTCAAATCRGGAATGGGTTCAAAAGCTGCTAGAGAGAGCACGAGAGAAACATGAATATGCAGACATACACACCACATGTACATATGCATACATCGTTGTTTAAGCCTTTTTTAATCCATTGTGAAGCAGGTTAAATGTTAATTTTAAGATATCTAAATAAAATTCTATATAACCAAAAAAAACCTGAAATGATGCTCTTCAAACATGCAAATTAAACATTTTCACTGCTTTCAGTCTTTTTGAAACTATCAGCTGAAATAAGCTGGCATGATTTTTTGAGCTCAAATGTTTATTTTTTCAGAGGGAAAAACAAGGGAAGAATCTGAAAACTCTTGTTACTGTTCTAGCCTATATTCTATTTATCTTAATTTCTTTTTTGAAACACATATCTTGCTTCTGCACAAGCCATCCAGCCGCTTCAAGCAGAACAGCCACAGAAGCGTCTCTACACTTACACTACAGTTGGCCTCAGTCAAATACTAACACGGCACGACAGGCACACAGAGATAYCAGTTCCGCCTGGGACTTGATGTCCAGGCTTCTGACAGAGCAGAATTACGTTCACCAGCAAACAAACACAGCAGGGTGGAAATAGGATCCTGACTATGCTCCAAGTCGTCCTTTCTCTATAAAGTTGCCCATGTACTCTGTGTGATCTAAGAATTGAATGTGTACGTCTACGCCCCGAGCCAATGTCATTGTTTTGGTATTATGCACACGTTACATATGAATGGACAAATTAGTCAATACTATTGTTATTTACARGTGAAGTTTATAGCAAGACTGGGAAAATGTTTCTTCCTTAAGAAGATAAAAGTTTCCCTTTTAGTGTTTAAACTGTACACGACCSTCATTATTCTGATCTACAACCAAGCTCTTAACCGCATTTAACAGCTATTTTCTCTCAATACATTACATTATTCTGCTTTTTGTTTCATTCGTTATAACTCTTACCTCACCAGGTTGCAGAAGCATGATCTTTCTTTGCATGTTTAATTGAGCACTGTTGACAGGAATAAAATAGGAGGAAGAGAATAACCCAATTTTCTCCTCTATTTCAAAAAGTGCTASTGTCCTTTTCTTCCCCTCTTTCTGCTGACTAGTAAGAAACAATGATAATCCTCTTTAAATAGATTGGAAAGTGATTGCATTGCATTAAAAATCCTCTTCCTACCCCAGCTAYAATTGTACCTGCAGCTTAAATACTTGAACCATCTGTCCTAGATTGACTAAGAAAATAAAGACATGAAAAGTTATGTTGGCAAACTCAGCAGCCAACATCACTTTGCTGATCTTACTGGGGTCATATCAGTATTTGCAACTGCTGACTGTTCCTGAAAGACATACATTTTCACTAATACAAACACCATYCAAGAATATATATCGGACACACATTTCTAGTTATTATTATATTTTGCCATTTATTAGATCTAAAATGTTGGGTATCTGGAAGTTTTTGCTGTTCTGAAATATATAGGTGAGAGGTGTTAAATATTATTTTCACAGCCTGTGACACAGTGATAACAGTACTTTCAGCAAATAATTTCGACAGATGATTGCTACTGTGTTACCAGTAATATATATACTTGCCATATCCAATAATCCTGCAAGTACTGCCTTCAGAAGATTGTGTTTCTAGGAAAGATGTCATAAAAACAACAAAAATATAGAAAAAAGTTACTAGAGAAATTGCTTCCAAATTCATATCTTTGAATTAAAAGGAAAATCTTTTGGTCAAAAGAGATACTGGAAATCTTTGGCCAAGGGAAATTTTGGACTAATAACTGAAAATCATAATATCCTCACATTGATCTGATGTTTGAAGAATATGAACATTTTTATAGACGTTTGCTATCTTTACCTAGTYCTGCTATCCCTACTAGGTGGGTCAACCCAAGTTTCTGTTTAAGGCTCACATCAAAGTTGTTCCCATGCCATAAATCCTYGAAGCCACCTCATGCTCATCAGCTGCAGTGAAAAATCTTCAACTAATTTTGAGGAGAGATGGGAAATAGGTATTTCTAATCTTCAGCAAATATAAATAAATAAATAAATATATATATATATATATATATACACACACACGCAAATATGTGCAGTGACCCTGTTTCACCTGGGTGAAAAGTAGACCATCTGCAAACAATAAATGACACAGTCAGCAATAGTTACTCTGGGAGTCCCAGTTTTTGAGAGTTTTATGAAACAGATCCTGCAAGTAATAAAACATTTTATATTATACCCAACAGGTCAGCTAAGGCTGAAGATTATTTACTTTTTAATGGTAAGCGTTGTACAGGAACTTCACAAATTAAGCTGCTACCTTAGGGACTGTAGACCTTGAAGAACAAATTCTCACATGACAAGTTCAGACAGTGCTACGAGACTCACAACCATCTTCAAAATAATATGATTACTGCTAGGCCTGGAAAATAAGATGACCTATAGTTTTCAGATAAACCGAAACWTTCAAAGAATCAGGATGTAACATATCCTAGGTTGTATGACTCTGACTTGAGAAAGCCCCTGGTTTTCCTTGTTAAGAGGGAAAACTCCRTTTCTGTCATCATGTCACTGCAGCTAGCAGACATTTCTTTAACCATCTCAGGTAAGTGGTGGGACATCTGTGTTCATGTGGCACCTCATAACTGTTGTCTGGCTGGGTGCAAGGGTCTTGCCAGGCAGAGGACTTTGCAATTTCATTTTGCAGGACTCTACCAGCCTGTGACCACTATTGGGAATTCTGTATGCAGACAGTAAAACCGGTGACCTACCTACAGGTAAAGTGTTTGTATGCCTGGGAGTCTTGACCCTTCAGGTCTCCAGATGGGGGGAGTTGGCTGGATGAGTCCTTGTGCTTTGTTTTGATCCCATTAAAATCAGAATTTGATAGAAAAGATATCTTGTCCCAGCCACGTGTACCTGGAGTGGACATCTGGGCTCAAAAGTATAAATTCTCTTAGGACTTTTTACACGTACCTGTAGTAACCTCCACACAAATATGTCCATTTAAACCGCAAAATAACTTACCAGTTCTGCATCTGGATGATATACTCCACTCTAATGAATACAATCATTATGATATTTTCTTCCAGCTAATAAATAAAGCTCAACTATACTTAACAGCTGAGTGCTGTAGTTCAGGGTCCCAAAGGATGTGAAAGCTGATCAGAAGAATTATACAGTCAGGGAAATCACAACTCCTGAATAATCTTGCAGTAATGCAAAAGTGTTATGGTGGGACGCAGCCCAGCTCCTGAATGGATGTAATGCATGTTTGGCTCCAGGTGTTGACTACATGTTAAATATCTACAAGGAACTGGAGCTGGTTTGAGGAAAAATGATGAAGAAAATTGTAACAGGGATGAAGTGAAAATACATCCAAATCTCCCCTTTTCCTCTCTCATCTTTCTGACTCACACCAGAAACAAAACTCCCAAGATATTTCCATGTTGACACTGGAGACCCTGCACATTCCTGGATCACACCAGCTCCTTCAGATAAGGCTTTTTTTTCAGAAAAGATGCCTGAGAATAACACATTTGGCAGCTACCACCATCTCGTGCTGCTACACCACACAGGAGTGACAGAAAGATCTGCTTCTGCTGGCCACGGAAATCTCTATGCCTTCTATAACTTCTGTAGATGCCATTTTTGAGTCATCTACAGGTTTTCTTTTAAAATTACTGGTAATTCTTTCTTTCTCCTAATATTAATTATCTTTTTTTTTTTTAATGAAAACTCGAATGTAGTATCTCATTGACAAACTGCTTCAAGAAATTGCTTCAGATTCCAGCTCTGTTTATTAAGACTTTTAAGACATTCAAGGCATATTAGTAAAGCCAGTCCAGCCTATTGTGTTTTCCCAGACCTGACCTCTTTTCATCAGCTGTAGATTTTGTCAGGGAAATACGTGCACCTGTTTTACATGTGCAGGATTTCTGGGTGGAATGGCAGCCCAGCTGGAGTAGCACAGTACTGCCGCAGGTCAGCACATCTTACCATATGCAACACTGCTATTTTCCTAAACAGTCACGCCAGCACTTYCAGGAAAAAATAACTTGTAAGTGTAGACAGCACCTACGCTCTAGAAAGCGAAGAACACTCTTCAGGTGACGCAGGGCTGGGGGGAAGCCTGCCATATCACTAAAGCACTGGCTTTATTGCACGTGTTCAGAGCAGCTTATGGACCTCATCTTTCCTAGGTGATCTCTGCACAGCGCAACGTAATCTGTTAAACATATTTTTGTCTAGAAAGAAACTGAAAAAACATAGCATCTCTTCTCCTCAACAGCTAAAACCAAGATGAACAACACAAGACAGTCTTTCTGAGACTGGGACCAGAGGAGTTCTGGCAGCTTCAGAGAGTCATAACAGGCAGGAGTTTTTAAGACTCCTGATATATGTATTAATRCGAATTTTTGCAAAGCAATCCGCCTGCCAAACACCACCCAGATGTGTTTCTGRTTAACTGAGCAGGGCCAGCTGCAGCTCAGTTGCTGAGGTAAGGCAAAGAGGATTGCATTGAAGTCCTGTGGGATTTTAGCCACAATTCAGTGTCTGTGCATGACCTGCAGCCCACCTCAGCTGAGAGGTGAAAATCTCTGTCCCTCCAGGCAAAGAGCTTGTGAAAGTCCTTGGTGACAGTAGGATACCAGCCCTCCGTGAAGCACAGGAGTGGCATCATCTCCTGGCACACACAAAGGCTGTCCAACTACAAAAGGGGAATAAATCCCCAACTCAACTCCTTAGTAGGAAAAGGCTTTCCATTGTTTCAGCAAATTTTAGAGTGGCTGCAGTCAGAAGCAAATATCTCTGTTACGCTTGGGTTTCATTTCCAAGTGTTGGAACGCCTGGAACAGCAGCAGTTTCTCTGCTATTGCAGTGACAAAAAAATGGCTTTGTTGTTACCAACTAATTTATATTATATACTCCAAAAGTGAGGAATAAAMCAGAAATTCATCTTCATTCATCCAGAGTGGCATGCACTGGCATACAGTCGCAAGTATTTTCTATAAAATGTTTTCCCATATACCAAACTAAAAAAAAAAGGGGAGAGGGGACAGGAATTCTGGTAATGATATGAGCTATGGTGGGCTCTGTGGGCATTTTGGCAAAAGTTTCTATATGAGTTGCACATATCAAATACGATCATACTCTTAAAAGAGAGAAAGGGTGCATTAGGCATTTTGCACTCCAGTGCTAAGGGATAGGAAAGGAATGGCTACACAAACTGACCTCAAACCTAAAARAATAGATTGAGGCTTTCTTAGCAATAGTAGACAATACCATCAATTTTCCCAGTTTCAGCAAAAATCTCAAGATTTGATTTTATTCATGAAGACCCATCTCTTGTAAACAAGCAAACACATAGCATTCTGACCTCTTTTTCTCCTTATGTAAAGAAAAGTTAATGGAAATGTATACAGAAGAGTACCTGAGAAAACTCATTTATAAAGCAGAAGGCAGAGGAAAAGAAGAAAACACAGTTTTATGACTCTGATTTTGTAGAGATTAACTTAGTCTTTTCAGTGCTTAGGGCTGGAAATGCTAATTTATAGTTATTTGCAATGTGTGCATGTATTCATGCATGGGAAAACATTGTGTTGTTCAGGCTTGGTTATCTAAGACATGGGTTTGCAAGGTGGAGGACAAACTCGATCCGGCCTGAAGAGACACCAGTGCTTGATACTTTCAGCCATACTGTGGTGTGGTGACCTATGGTGGCCGATTCGCCCACACAGCAGCTTGCAGGGTTATGCGATGGTGGTTGCATTGCCCGCACTCCAGTCATCACAGATCCCTCTTTTTCTCAGCTCTTCCCCCCTTGCATGCTCTTGTAGACTGATTTATTTGATTAATTTGTATCTTGTAATTGCTTTTGTCCAAGTTATTTCATTACCTTGCATTAGCAAGAGCTGAYTGTATTTTTTTCCCATAACCCCAGCAGAAAAGTAATTTTACTAWTTGACCAGGAGAGGGCAATATTATCTCACCTAAAATATGTTAACCCCTTCTGTGACTGAAATTCTGTCGATGAAGTAGCATAAAACTTTTGAAAAAGAAAAAAATAAACAAATTATTTTATGTGGACATAATGTGATGTTTCCTCTCCCCTTATAACCATTTAGTATTTCACTGCTTTATGTAGTTCCTGAACATGTCCTTAGTTAGAAGCCCTTACTCACATCAAGACATCTCAGCCTCCAGACTGCAAACCTACTAAACCTTCCACCTGCCAGTCTGAAGTGCAGCGATTTATCCTCAGACTGTCGGGACTAATTTATAGTTTATGTGCAAATGTCACTTGGGAAAAAAAAAAAGGCAGGCACAAGGAAATTTTTTTTAGGTTTAAAAAAAAAAGAAATAAAGGTTTGGAGAGGGGAAACAATCGGCTGTGAGGAGGAGTTGAGTTCTCATACTACTGCACTGGCATTGCAAACTTGCGTGGGCAGCAAGAAACAGTGCCCGTACGCATGCACGCAGSTCTCCCTGCATCCTCCCTCCCGCAGGAGGTTCCAGAGCTGCTTCATACATGTCTTCATGGACTTTAAATTTGTGGACAAAGAGGAAGTTCATTGACTTCATGCCTTCTCCTTCTTCCGCCTCTCTGTTTCAAAGTTGGGGGGTGGGGGGGAAATATCTCTCTCTTCCACCCGGTAACAGGCTCTGAACCATAAAACCACCCCTGGGATATGTGTGTGGGGGGGTCCCCTTAAAAGGTTTTTCTCAAATCCTCTAGGTGGCATCAATAAACTATTTTACAAGAACTTCTGGATTCTCAGAAAATATCCAATCACTGAAGTAGCAAGATGAGCAAAGTAACTTCTATCTCGTTTCTCAGTGCTTTTCCAGCGTGAAGTGGGCTGCGGGGAGGTTCCCATGTGGAACTAGGGGTCAGGAACGTGGCCGGCTGCAAGTGACCAAAGGGCATGGAAACAGGCTTGTGCCGCATGCCCAAGCGCTGCATTAGAAGTGCTTTATGTTCAGAGGGCTTTTACCACGGTCACAGCAAATTTACTGGCAGCCTGCACCAGGGTTTAGGTCTAGCATTAACTTGCCACAGTTAATTCTTGTTAAAAATGTTGTCCCAGGGCTGTGCAGACAGACAGCATCCTCCAAACAAGTTACTGGTTTCCATCTTTTTTGTATCATACCAAACATTCGAATCTTGTACAATTTGACATTTTCTACAGAATTGTTACTTTCTGTTGAACTTTATGCAGAGAATCACAGCCAGATGCTTATAAAAAAGTTTTGTATCATCTTTAGTTGTCCTGAATAGCAAGAGATGAAGTAGCCTACACCTGCAGAAACACTGTAGACTATAGCAGGCACAGCTTGGGTAATTATCATCCTCATCCCAGCTTGTATGCATCAAAGAGCTCAAAAGAGCTTTACAAACATTAAATAATTAAGTGAAACCACTCTACTGGCTAATACAGGTATGGGACTAGCAGGATCAGCTGACACACCACAGAAATTCACCTGTGGAGAACACAGCATGCAGTATCTGCACAATAGTTCAAGACAAAGGGAAATAATATCATCTCTTAAAAATGACATTTTAGTACACTCCCGATTTCCTTGACCATACCACTTGTCATGGAATAGTGCTGCAGAATTTAAACTGTCAGTGGAGTAAAGTCACACTGTCGCCACCTTTCCCTTTGCCCCTCCAGTACTCATGGGAATGCCCTTTTAGGTAACTACGATATTGCTGCATTTATGCATTTGCACCTGCATAAGAAAAGACTTGCACAGTGTGGGCTAGTTATAAACCACTTTGATAGAAATCACGGTATTTCCCTGGCATATTTTCCACTATTGGAGAACTCAAAACAATCTTGACAAAGCTTAGTGTTACAGCCTGTTTTGGGGGAGTTAGGGGGGATGAAAGCTGCYGACATGACCTGACAGCATTCTCTTGATTACGTGTCTGGAGCAGACAGACCAAGACACCAGCTTTCCTTGAAATAATGCTATCATATTCATTACAGAGGTGTCAGATTTGAGACCCAGTTACAACACCTGAAGGTGTCATCAGTCTGAGCACTGGTCATTCTAGTAGACAGAGCCATACAGCTCATATATCTTTTTTTTATTTCCCGTGTACCAAGAATCGTATTTTCCTAGATTCATAGTGCTGTTACATAGCTGTACCAAAATATTCAGTCTGTTGGCAAGAAAAAAAAAACTCACAATTTTTAAGGCAGAGCTAGTACTTTGTCCTCTGCTTTATTTTTTACTTCCTTTTTCTTAAGAGAGGAGGGCATAGCACGATCACAGTGTTTGTTCTTCTGTCAGTCCTCTCACTCTCCTAGTGATGTCTGAACCTCTTGGGTAATGGTAGCCCCAGCTGGGAGAGGTAAAGGCCTCAAAGATTTTACTGCCTTACGATTTGCATGTGAACTGAAACATGTGTAGAGGAGAAGGCCACTCACCAGTGCTCCCACAAGAGGAAAGCAGCACCCAGCAGCCCTGGAGCAGGCAGAGGAGCTGCTCCTGCCCAGCGAGCAGGGACACAGAGCAGCAGCCGCCGGCGGACAGTGCTGGGTGGAGAAGACTGGAAGACATAGGTCATAGAACCATTGGAAAGAAAGCTTAGTATTGAATATAAACTTTCATTCTCCTTCAAGTCCCAGTGCTTTTTGGCCTTTGACTAATACGGTTTACACAGTTTTTATTGGCTTCTTGTCATTTGGCTTTCCTTTTCCTAACATCTAATGTTTGGAATCTATCTTTTTGTTTTCATCTTGTAGTCCTCTGTTGAATTTACTGGAATTATGATAGGAGGATAGGAGTTAAGTTGGCCTTAACACCACAGCCTTTCTTACTATTTGAGGCTATTTTGTGCCTTTATGTGTATAATGAGCTAGCCAGTCATGTTAGCACAGCTATGTGTGACCCCCTGGTACATTGTATATTTGTAGGGCTTCCAAAGACAAAGATAACATTTTATATGCAGTGCAAATGACTCTTTATTGCTGCCAACTGCCATTCTTTTGGTTGGAGACCCCTACATTTTTCTATCAATGAATTTAAAATGGGAAATCTTTTAATTTTCCTGAAATGGCTCCATGAGTTTGAGTGTGACAAGGAAAGGATCATAAAAAAATACTAGCCTGATCACAGTTTGCTGTGGATTTCCTACAGTCTTGGCAGTAGTCTACTGCCATGAAATGGAGCTGCTATGTCTCCCTCTGGTGTACATCACAGCCGGTCCTTAAGGCTGTGCAATGCCTACCTGAGGGATCTACCAAGGATTAAATAATTTTTTTTTGCATCTGATACARGGAAAACTATAATCAGAATCTCTATAAAGTGGGTGTAACTGAAAGCAAATTGTTTTAATGATAATAGATAGACTGTTATACTCTAAAATATTCAGTACAAAGTCCATGTGCAAGATAAAAAAAAATTGCTAAAACCCAAGTAATTTGCTCCAGAGTTGGAATAATACTGTAAGTCTAGCAAATATAGAATGGAAACTCCAAAGCAAATCTCCTGCCAAAAAATCAATGAAAATCAAGCTCTTGTTTCTTTATTTTGTACATATAAACCAATAAAGATGCAGAATTCCTATTTTGTCACAGTATAATAGCCATGACAACTAATAAATTATGTCACAGATTTAAAAATATATAGGTGAGGTCTTGGTGTGGTTTGTGGGACCTGGGAAATTGCTAATTCCTGTCACTCAGAGCTTTTGACCAGTGTCTGTGGTCAGATCGTTTGACCTTCTTGTTCTTCAGTCACCCTAGCTAAAAACTGGATAAAATGCAACACTCCTGGAAAATGACAGTATGTGGTCATGCATTAATGTGTTTTATCACATATTGGATATTGTACTTCTCCTTCCCTTTTAGTTAGTAGTCTCTGGTTTCCTAAAGTGTTATGCCGAATCCTGTGCAAGTGATATTTTACATTTCCTAAACCTTTTATATCCTTGAAGTCTGAGAAATTAGACAGTATTAGCTTTCCTCTCTTGGATTTCTAAAGACATTTCAGGCTTGTCTTTTATCTAAATCATTTTATGGCCCATTAATTGAATAGATAATGTTTCCCAGCAAAGTCTGAAGGGTCATTTAGCATTTTCAGCATGACTACAACACGAACACAATGTATTTCCAGCCAGAAGGCTGACAATGTTTTTGACAACCAACAAGTGAGCCAGCCTTTGATACCCACTGTTCCTTTTAGCTGAAATTTAAGCAGAAGAAATATGTTTTGGGTTAAAATGGCACAGCCTCTACCACCATAGTTGAAATTTCTGAAGGCACAGAGGAGGCATGCACTAATGTTTTTAGTAACACAGAGCAAAATCCCCAAAGGGTCTGACCACCAGCTCCCACTGAGCCTGGAGAGGCAGATTTCATATGTGAGGGAGTAAAATACGTCTTAAAAAAAAAGAGAGAAAAGAACAACAAATAGTTATGACATACACTTCAACTCAACAAGGTCAGTTTTGTGAGCAAGCCTGACATCTGCTAAAGGCCTTTGWTAAAGACTCAGCCAAAACTGCTGCTCGAGTAATCGCTGCCATTGGTGGCCTGGTGGCACAAACAGCCTTACTGCCTTACGTTACCGAAGGCCGTAACAAATCCGGTGGATAAGTCAAACTCCTTACAGTTGTCAGTAGTATTCTAGACATCTGGAGATACTCACACTAGTCAGTCTAGCAGTTTGCTCTGTAACAGAGGCAATACTGTTAGCACCCCTTGACTATAACTAAGTTGTGTTCTTCAAAACACACTGAACTGTGCACATCCCTTCCACACCAACAGGGAGAAGGACACGACATACTGTTGAGCAGGTGCATGTTTGTCTTGGAGTGTTTAAAGACTTCTTGGCTTTCAGGGAAAGAGAAGGAAAACCTGTGGTCCAAGCCATGGGGGTTGAAAATGAGGATGGCCTGCAGGTCTAGCATTAGGTRTTTGGCTAATAACCAGTTGCTTTAAAGTTGATGAGACTATTTATATGCTACAGTATTATTTCTGTGAGCACATCTTTGCATTTGAGTTGTGCATAATTTGTCATGGGTCTCTAACTTCTTAATTTGCAGTTGCTGCTTGTACAGAGGATATTTTTTAATGAGGTTGCATTGGGGAGGGAGAAACAGTTGGTCATTCATACATAAATACCTGCTACCTGCACCTCTAATAGCAGACATCTTAAATCTTCAGTGGCCACATTCAGCAGCTACTGCCTACGAGTATGACATATTATAGTCAATTATATAATTTAAAGTAATGAAAACTTCATTGTATTTTTTAAAAGACTGTATGCTCACCCAGTGAACAACAACTCTACTGCATTTCTGGAGTTAGTCCATATTGTTTTAATTCAAGCAGAAGAGCTCATAACATTATATTCATATATTACTCCTGCGTACGATACACTTGCTCCAGTCACTGCTTCTGAATTCACACACCGTATTTATTACCCAGACTATCTGAAGCATGAAACTCCTCTTTCAGTTCCTAAGTTACCACAAAGAGACACCAGGGAAGAAACATCGTAATACACGTAACGTTATCACTCATAAGCTGTAAGTAATAACATAGCTTTTAGATTATCTGTGAAATTAGTGCAGCAAATCAGAGTTATGCTAAAATGTGTCTGAACTGCCAAAAGAAAATTCCATAGTTTTCTAATTATCTTGTAGAGCAAATGAAGAAGTTCAAAAGAACTAATCGGCTTTTAAAGTCACCCCTTATCATCCTCAAGCTACTGTAGACTGAGAAGGGAAGAGAAAAAGAGATCTCCAGCACATTTGTCTTTCAGAGGCTCCTACAGCACTTGTTCCTTTCCTTCTGAAAAAGGAATAGGTGTGATATCCATATAATTCTCCTCCTTGCTCCCTGTTTGAGAATTTTGCCTGAAATCAGAAGGAGTTAGCATTTCTTCTCTACAACCACAAGTCCTATCATCCTCTAAAGCAGAACTCCCATTGGTACCACCCCTGCTCTTGCCACTAGCAAGAGAGAAGGAGGATTTATCTTCCATACTGACTCAGTGCAAAGGTAGAAGGAGTGTTTGCCCCACACCATTAGAAATCTTTAGTATGGGGGGGAGGGGGAGGGAAAAAAAAAAAAAAAAACCTTTGAGTTAGAACAAATTGCCCAGAAGAATGCATGTGATTTAAGGCCATATACAGTATCTTCTACTCTGAAAATATTACCTAATTCTCAAGTCTTAAGTATTTGAAGCATTAGTTATATGACTGTTTGCTCAAGTTAGAGGCTATGGAGTGCATCCTTGAACCATAAGCTCACCCAAAGCACTGTGTCTCACTCAGCCGTCACTCCAGCCATAAGAGAYGAGAAAACAGGTGAAAGTGATGACTACAGATAAGAAACTAGTACTAGAAGGACAGTTTAGGTTAGTGCAGCCAACAGCAGCCTGAGCATAACATAGAACAGAAGCTTTGTGAATCCTCAGCAGCAAACATATTTCCTGTWTGATTTAAACTAAAATGATAGAAGAGCTCAGCATTCTACACAAACTAAGTTAGCATCTAGGTTAGTCCATGAAAGACTAACTATGTCAGGTTTTTGGAGACTTTAAGAGCTATCAAATGGTACAATTTTTGCTTCTTGGAATTTTCTGAGCGTTTAAGGAACCACTGGGCAATAAATAACATTTACTTTGTAAAATAATAGTATGCAATAATAATGATAACTAAAATGAGACTGTAAGAGGTGCTGTCTGCATGAGACAATGACAGAAGGCATGGCTTTCTGAACACAGGTTGTGGCCAAATTCCAGGCAGATACTTCCTAGGGGCTACAAAGTCAAAGTCAATGTTATACTACAATGATAGGAAGGAAGTAAAATGAGAACATCTATGGACTCCTACACCCTTTGTGCAAGCAGCAGAACATGAGATGCATCTTCCCTCAACTGTATCACAAGGTTTGGGGTAAAATTAGGATTCAGGCAGCAGAATGAATTGCAATAGCGGGCAGAGCAGGAATCACTGAACGTCCAGATATGTCTCTACAGTTGTGAGCACATTTTCACCACTTTCTGCTCCCTGACTGCTTGTTCTGATTTTCTTACTTTCCCTCTCCTGTTGTCTTTCTCTCTGCTTTACTCGCCCCAAGCCACTGGGTCTAAGAATATTTGCTTCCACTCCACAACATGGTGCATATCCCTTTTCCTCTTTGTGGACTTATCTTGCCMATTTGCACTGAAAGGTCTCTGGGACCAGGGAGACTCAATTATTCTGTGTATTCACAGTATCTTTAGGTCAGCTGTAATTCCTGAATGGATTAATTTATAATAGTAAGGTGCTAATCTACTCACTAAAAGAAGCCACAGAGTACCTTAACAGATAGCAATTTTACAATGGATTATGCCCACTCACTGCTGAATGTGACCAAAGTAACATTGTATGTCTAYTTCTCATGACGTTAATGAGAATATTACCAATTTACAGTACAAATACTAGTAAAACAAGTAAAATAAGCTTTTTCTCATTTCTTACATGCGTATCTCTATGCAAATGTTTGCAGTGGCACAGAGAAACAYTGAAGTTCTTCTGGGAAAAATCTTATTTCTAAAGTGAAATTTTTTTTTCTCTGCTTCTCATCAGGCATGTTAGTAACATGCTCATATGCATTTTCTCCAAAATCAAACAAATAGGTGTCTTTTTGAGSGGGTAGTGAGATAAAGGTTTGTAACACTGAAAATTTTGGTAACAGAAAAACTGTGAAACAGGTCAGAAGCTATTGAGAACTTGATGGAAGCTTATTGCTTCCTAGTGAATACCCAATGAGCTCCTGATCTGGGCTGAAATAGGAAGGTCCTGCTGTAGGTAGATAGGATTAAGGTAGAGAGAGGAGAAGCAGAGAAAATAAGTGATAGACAGTCCTTAAGATCATAAGTGGTTTTAAAGAAGTAAACCTATCTCATTTATAATGTGAAAGAAAAAAATTAGAGGCTCAAAAACATCTTCATTTCTAAGCATAAGTGTATACGGCAGTCTGAATTGTGGTTGCAGCACATGCCTGAATTACATTTAAACTGGACAGTTCAGATAATGCCATTTGTGGGGTCCGGCAGGCCCACCAGGTACAATCAGGACAACACTGAGTCATTCATTACACCAGTGGTGTAAGCTAACACAGTTATCTATACCTAAGATGTTTGACGTACTGTGACAACATCCTAGAGGCTCTTCAGGCTCCTCCATCATGGTCTGAAAGCCAGCAGACAACAGCAGAGAAGTAGTGAACTCGGAGAGTAATTGAATTTATATGAAACTCTGAATGGGGTTGTGTAACCATTTTCTCTGGTGGTAAAAAGAGCTTGACAAGTTGCTAGTTCTCATTTTTTGAGCCCTTCACACAAGTCTTTTCCCATGCTGCCGATTGCAGCCCACTAAGCTGTGCACAAGCACTTCCACAGGTTAATGTTGCAAGCAAAATCACCACAAGAGCAGGAATTCCAGTGGGTGTAAGGAGGGAATTTCCCAAACAGACTTTGCCAGCAGCRTAGATCTACCATACTTCTAATTCCTTGTCTAACAAAACGAATGTTTGTATTCATATAAATGTGATATGAGAAAAAAATCATCTTTTTAAATTGTTTTATTTCATTTTATTTTACTTTATTTACAGTGGGAGACAGAGTAGAAAACCTTGACTCCAAAACTGAACAATGGCAAATGAATTTAACTTCAATTTGTGCTTTTCTTAGCTAAACTATAAAACTCAGGCTTATTTCTACTGTGGGTGGTAGTGTGAACACTTACCGGAGAGCAATATATTAGGAGAAATCGACTGAAACCTAAAAGTGAAATTTTTTATGTATGCAAAATTCCATACTGTCATTTTGCATCTGTTGGATCTTCAGAAAATGATGAACAAAGTAGGATCTCTATATACACTCACAAACACACACATACTCCTTTATCTTTAAAATACATCCTGTTTATTTATGATTTGTATTTCTGCATTATAGACATGGCTTGACCATAGCTTGTAATTGCTAGAAGCTGAACTTGTCATCAAACACATCTCTTGCTGATATTTATGCATCTTTGRTAACAAAGATTTTTTTAAAATATGTAAGTAAGTATATTGTGTAAAGCAGCACCATACACAAGCTTTAAAGCATAAGGCAATGAAATCATTTGTCTTGTGTCCTTAGTTAGATTTCCATATTTACTTAACAAAAGGTTTCGCTGAGGCTTTTCAGTCCATATTTACATAGATCCATCAAAGATGGCATAGTTAGACGCAGGATGTAGTTGAAACTAGACAATAGCACAGCAGGGTTAAGGTATTGGGCTGCAGCTAAAGTGTTTTGTTAGGAAGATCTGATAAGTGCTTAGACTTTTGCTAAAATAAAGACCCTAACAACAGTGGGAATTCAACAGGGTAATCACACTTAATGCAGACTGTTTAGAGCAATTAGAGTTGATTGGCAATGTCTTAAAGCCTTTAACTAGAAACAACATATAAAAAGAATTGACTTCAACTGGATTTCAGCTTCATTGCCAGTTTCAGTTTAATGCATGATATCAACTGGCTTAATGCACATAAGAATTAAAATATTTTTATTGGTCATGTGGCTTCAAAGGATTGCTAACAAGGCTTCCTCTGTGAGGGAAATATGAAAGCACATCATGTGATAAGTAGTTTCATCAGCAGACTGTGGAAATGAAGAGTTTGTGATTGCCCAGGGATAAATCTCTATTCCATGATGTCCATGAGTTATTTGTCAATTAATGGATCAGGAATGCTGAAGCGAAGGCAGGAGAGACAGTGACAGATGATCCATTAGCAGAAAGGATTGCAGTGGGGTTTTTTTAATGCAAAAACAAAGTTTCTTATGAAGTATCATTTTTAAACATTTGTGGGTTTGTGCCTATGAATAACACACACAAAAGAAGAGCTATTTAAATGACAATGGATCCAGTACCCTCTGATTTAAATCTATGTAGATATACTCGAAGTGGGGAGGTAATACTGAAAAATTCCCAAACGTTTGTTCATAACTCTAAATGCCACCGTGGAACTAACTACTATATTGTGTYGGGAGTGCAGTGTTATATACACCTGAGGACCTCTAGCAGACTCTATTTCTGTACTAGTGCCTTTGGGCTAAACTTGATTGTGCAAGACACCCACTAAAATCACAGCCTTTCTGAGCAGTTCATCTGTCCTGGGGAGAAGAGTGACTTGAAATGACAGTCATGCTTACCCAGTCCTTAGGGTACACRCAGAGTGTGGTCAGAAACACAAACCATTGACCTGGGGCAGTGGTTTAAAACACTACCACGGAGGAGGCAGTAACTTCTTAAACCATGCTGTCTTGGTCGCTTGTGAATCTCTAATCCTACCCACATTTATATGTGTACAGAAATATCTTTTGTTGGTTTGACTCAATCCCTACTCAGCTGGGAATAATGTGTATTAGTATACTACCACCACTGGTACTACACACCTGCAGGTGCAGGGGTTAGAGTGGTTATGAAGAAACACAGGCAGGGAACACACCTGCAACCAGTTCTGCTATGACACTGCGTCACACTAGCAAGTGCTTTTTGGGTCCCTGGGTARGGGTGATGGTGACATCCACAACTGGATGCACCTCTTTAGCAACAGCAGTACAGCTCATGCTGTATAACATGTACTTCCACAAGTTCAAAGTAATGGCCAAAAGGAATAATCTTTTGCTAGTCTGAATGCGTAGTGGGGTGGGTGTAAGCAAACAGTCTTCTTCTGAAGAAAATCTGCCGGGTGCCTTTACTTGTGTGAAGCTTTGCCAACAGATGTTGCCTTGTGACAAATCACACACACAAAAAAGG